>NC_057800.1:426665831-426965831 GCF_018294505.1 Triticum aestivum
CCTCGCACCGCCTCCCGCCTCCCCGCGACGCCGCCTCGCGTCGCCGCCGCGTTGCTAGCCGCCGCCCTACCGCCGCTGCCACACCACCCCGCTCGCGGGAGTTGCTGCCGCCGCCGGTTTTTTGGCGAACCAGTATAAACCGCTAACCCGCCTGGTTTTTTATTTATTTTGGTTTTATATTTTAGATCGGTTTATTATTTAGCTCAAGTTATTTAGTGAGCGTTCGCTCGTTTGGTTCTTTTAACGAACAAATTCATTCGTCAGTGTCTATTAGCGGACGTTCATCCGATAGATTTTTCTTTTTAGTTTAATTTTCGACCGGGGACCTATCCATAATTATTTTCATCACAGATTAGTCCCTGATCTTTAAACCCTCACTACCTTTTGCTTGTTTATCCAAATCCGGTGAAACCAACGCCAAAATCTTCGCCTTGTTTCCCTCTGTCCAGATAAACAACTTGAACATGCTGTTGAAAATTTACAATTTGGTTTCAAGCAGATTTGAGTTTGAACTTATTTTGATCGTAGTTTGAGTTTCGTATCTCCGATTCAATTGATTCTTTTTGCAAATCGAAGATCTTCACTTGAACTTTATGTTGAGATCTTTCTTTCGGTTTTACCTTTGCATCCTATGCTTTAGTGCTTATGTATGCTATTGTTTGTTCATGATAGAGTTTTCGGAGTGCGAGGCTTGCTACTACGAATCTCTAGGGTTTCCGATCGTCAGCAAGGCAAGTAACACTTTGATCATACCCCTTTATTACCAAGTTTTTATGCATTAGTTTCAACCCTCAAACATTGCATGAGTAGGTTTTTATAACATGTGGGTATTGGGAAGTAGTTGATGAGGTAGGAACCTATTGTCTTATATCAAACCCCAGGTAATAAACGTTATGCTTATACTGCTTTGGTATGCTAGTAGACGTGGATTGGTATGTGAGATTCATGCAAGATCTGAGAGTTAATATTTAACTAAGGGAAACTTAAGGTGGCTACTTTAATACACATCTGGGTGGATTGGTTGTGAGCACCTGGAACAATCCAGTGTTGTCCTAGGATATCCCGGAGTACCCGTGTGATCATCCTATGGAATGCCACCCTGGCTCAAAGGGATCATAATATTATTCATGCTCAGAAACTTCCGTGTGCAGCCACAAGCCATTATGGGCTCTGGCATAGTTGAGTAAGTTGTGTGACCTCTTTCAGTGGTAGGCTAGCAGATGTAGGGGAAAATAGGTGGTACTGTCTACCCAGAGTAAAGAGTTAATGATTCAGAAAGACTATGTCTCGATCATCCGATCATGGATGTGGTCGAGTCTTGTGGGGAGAAGTGTGCAAACATCTGTAGAGTGTATAAACTAATCATGGTTAGCCGTGTCCCCGGTTATGGACATCTTGAGTATCTGGTATTTTAATTATTGATTGTTCTCATCACTTTACTTAATGAATTTGTTGGGTTATTAATTACTATTTTGGGATTGAGTTGGAGGAACCTTCTCAATAATGACATAAAATTTGTAGTTAAATAAAATATATTCCTTTGTTGTAGGGGAAAATTAGCTTTATGCAAATGATAACCGTAGAGCCTCCACCAGCCAAATATGCATGTAGTGATAGTTGTTATTTGTTCATTGCTCTATGGTGTTATCTTGCCAGCATATTCCATGTGCTGACCTACATGGCTATAAAGTATCATGTTGCAAAATATTCAGATGAAGAGTAAGGTGCGATAGGTCGTTGTCATGCACTCAATTTTGCCGTGGAGTTGGATGGACTCATTTATCTTCGTAGGTTACGCAGTTATCTTATTTATATGGCCTTCAACCATATTATTGTAATAAGTACTCTTTATGAGACACTCGATGTAATAAGTGTGTGATTGAACTCTGTTATAAATCCATGAGTACTGTGTGTGTCAGCAATACCGATCCAGGGATGACACTTAAGCACAGAGACTACGGTCCATTGAGATCGGGTCGCTACATCTACGAAGATCTTTATCGGTCAAACCCCATAACAGCATACGTGGTTCCCTTTGTCATCGGTCTGTTACTTGCCCGAGATTCGATCATTGGTATCATCATACCTTGTTCAATCTCGTTATCAGCAATTCTCTTTACTCGTTCTGTAATGCATCATCCCGGAACTAACTCATTAGTCACATTGATTGCAAGGCTTATAGTGATGTGCATTACCGAGAGGGCCCAGAGATACCTCTCCGATACACGGAGTGACAAATCCTAATCTTGATATATGCCAACTCAACAAACACCATCGGTGACACCTGTAGAGCATCTTTATAATCACCCAGTTACGTTGTGACATTTGATAGCACACAAGGTGTTCCTCAGGTATTCGGGAGTTGCATAATCTCATAGTAAGAGGAACATGTATAAGTCATGAAGAAAGTAATAGCAATAAAACTAAAAAATCATAATGCTAAGCTAATGGATGGGTCTTTCCCATCACATCATTCTCTAATGATGTGATCCTGTTCATCAAATGACAACACATGTCTATGGTCAGGAAACTTAACCATCTTTGATCAATGAGCTAGTCATGTAGAGGCATACTAGGGACACACTGCTTTGTATATGTATTCACACATGTACTAATTTCCGGTTAATACAATTCTAGCATGAATAATAAACATTTATCATGATATAAGTTAATATAAATAACAACTTTATTATTCCCTCTAGGGCATATTTCCTTCATCTCAGGCATCTCATTTTCAACTCATGAAAGAACTCTCCATCAAGCATAGGCACTCTACGTCTAGGACTGCCCAACGTAGACTCGTCCATCTTCCTCCAATGGTGATTAAACCAAAGAAATGGAGACCAATGCTCTGATACCAATTGTAGGATTGAGAAGAGGTGTCTAGAGGAGGGGGTGATTAGACCCTCAACAAATAAAAGTAGCAGTTTTTAATTTATTTAAGTTAAGGTGGAGTTTTAGCACAAGTTTAAACATTCACAATACATTTCAAGTAAGCATGGCAAGAGTATATGAGCAACAGAAAGTAAAGCATGCAAGTTGCAAGAAAGTAAAGGGATGGGATTGGAGTGTGAAAACGCAATTGGAGACACGGAGATTTTTGGCGTGGTTCTGATAGGTGGTGCTATCGTACATCCATGTTGATGGAGACTTCAACCCAACAAAGGGTAATGGTTGCGCGACTCCACGGAGGGCTCCACCCAGGAAGGGTCCACGAAGAAGCAACCTTGTCTATCCCACCATGGCCATCTCCCACGAAGGACTTGCCTAACTTGGGTAGATGTTCACAAAGTAGGCGATCTCCTTGCCCTTACAAACTCCCTGGTTCAACTCCATAATCTTGACGGAGCCTCCCAAGTGACACCTAACCAATCTAGGAGACACCACTCTCCAAAAGGTAATAGATGGCGTGTTGATGATGAACTCCTTGCTCTTGCGCTTCAAATGATAGTCTCCCAAACACTCAACTCTCTCTCACAGATTTGGATTTGGTGGAAAGATTATTTGAGTGGAAAGCAACTTGGGCAAGGCTAGAGATCAAGATTCTTCTGGTTGGATTGGTATATCTTAGTTTCAAGACATGAGTAGGTGGTTCTCTTTCAGAAAATGAATGCTTGGAAGTGTAGGCACGTTCTGATGGCTCTCTCCACAAATGGAGGATGGGTGGAAGGGTATATATAGCCTCCACTCAAAAACTAGTTGTTACACAAAACTCACCAAACTCGGTGGGACCGAATCGAGAAACTCGGTCAGACCGATATGGTTCAAAATGTGAATTTTAGAGTTTTCGGTGGGACCGATATGATCAACACAGTGGGACCGATGTACTAGGGTTAGGGTAAAACCTCAACTCGGTTTGACCGATTACACAAACTCGGTGGAACCGATTTTGGTAGTAAGCAAGATAGATAGTTGGTCAAGCAAACTCGGTGGGACTGATTGGTTATCTCGGTGGGACCAAAATAACTGCAAAAAGAGAGTTTGCAAGCCCATCTCGGTGAGACCGAGATCCCATTGGTGAGACCGAACTGATTAGGGTTTCTGGTAGTGGCAATGTCAAGTGAACAACCCTACAACCAAATACAAGAAATCTCTTGTGTCCCCAACACACCCAATACAATGGCAGATTGTATAGGTGCACTAGTTCGGCGAAGAGATGGTGATAAAAGTGTAGTATTGATGGTATAAATATATTTTTATAATCTGAATAAAGAAAAATATCAAGGTAGCAAATATTAAACAGGCACACAAACGGTTTTGCAATGCATGAAAATGAGGCCTAGGGTCCGTACTTTCGCTAGTGCAATCTCTCAACAGTGCTAATATAATTGGATCATATAACCGTCCCTCAATGTGCAATGAAGAATCACTCCAAAGTTCCTATCTAGCGGAGAACATAAGAAAGAATTGTTTGTAGGGTACGAAACCACCTCAAAGCTATTATTTCCGATCAATCTATCCTAGAGTTCGTACTAAAATAACACAATGCTATTCTCTTTGACCGATCTAACCAAGAGTTCGTACTAAAATAACACCAAAGCAAATTCAGATTCATAATATTCAATCCAACACAAAGAACTTCAAAGAGTGCCCAAGATTTCTACTAGAGAAACAAAGACAAGAACGTGCATCAAGCCCTATGCATAAATTACCCCAATGTCACCTCGGGAATCCGCAAGTTGAGTGCCAAAACATATATCAAGTGAATCAATATGATACCCCATTGTCACCACAAGTATTCATATGCAAGACATATATCAAGTGTTCTAAAATCCATAAAAGTATTCAATCCGATAATAACAAAATCTGAAAGGGAAAAACTCAATTCATCACAACAAGATAGAGAGGGGAAAACACCATATGATTCGACTATATTAGAAAAGCCCGCGATACATCAAGATCGTGACATCTCAAGAACACGAGAGAGAGAGAGAGAGATTAAACACATAGCTACTGGTACAAACCCTCAGTCTCGAGGGTGGACTACTCCCTACTCATCGTGGTGGCTGCCGGTATGATGAGGATAGCCACCGGAGATGATTTCCCCCTCCGACAGAGACTTGTGGTGGCGGAACGGGGTCTAGATTGGTTTTTGGTGGCTACCGAGACTTGGCGCGGCGGAACTTCTGATCTAGGTTAACCCGAGGGTTTCTGGTATTTTTTGGAATTTATAAGGTAAAGAGGTGGTGTGGGAGGCCACCGAGGTGGGCACAACCCACCTAGGTGCGCCTGGGCCCCCAGGTGTACCCTGGTGGGTTGTGCCCCCTCGGGGCACCCCCTAGGTGCTACTCTGGCCCATCCTAGTTATTCTGGTCCATAAAAGTTCTCCAAAAAGTTTCGCAGTGTTTGGACTCTGTTTGATATTGATTTTCTGTGATGTAAGAAACAAGTAAAAACAGTAATTGGCACTTGGCACTGGGTCAATAGGTTATTCCCAAAAAATGATATAAAGTTGCTATAAAATGATTGTAAAACATCCAAGAATGATAATATAACAGCATGAATACTTCATAAATTATAGATACATTTGAGACGTATCTGCATCCCCAAGCTTAATTCCTACTCGTCCTCGAGTAGGTAAATGATAAAAGAAATAATTTAATAAGTGTGAATGCTAGCAAAGTGCACAAGTTTGATCAATGAAAATTTCAATCACTTTTCCTAGCATCATGACAACAATTCTTTTCTCATAAATTTTTCTCATGTTAAAGCAGCAACCAATTCACATGCTAAGGTTCAAATAATGAATTCTCTTGAAACTCAACAACCTATGTTCTCAGTCACCAAGCAATTGGAATTCAACTTATTTAACAGAGTCTAAGTAAGAGTTCCACATACACAACTATCATATAGTCTTCTATGATTGCTAGCACTCACCGCATACACATGAGTAAAATGTTTCAACCGGACACATAGAAAGATAGGGGCTTATAATTTCACCTCCCAACGTATTCACCTGAAGGGTGATGTCAACAATAATAATTCATGCTACCAATATCTAACTAGATATTTGTGCCTAGATCTTTCCTCACCACATGATGCTTGCCAAAAGAGAAAAATAAAAAGGAATAGAGAGAAAAACTTTGACTCTTGCATGAAAGTAAATACATAAAAGTAAAAGATAGGCCCTTTGCAGCGGGAAGCAGAGGTTGCCATGCGCTTATTTGTTTGTATGCTCAACCCCTTTGTGCAAAAGAACGTCGCGTTATATTGCCCTTATGAGAGCAACCTTTATTATGCAGTCTGTCGCTTTTATTCTTTGCCATCACAAGTTCGTAGAACGCTCAATCTTCTCTTGCACTAAATGATCTAACACTTTAAGAAGCAATTTTTATCGCCTTGTTGCACCGATGACAACTTACTTGAAGGATCTTATTCAATCCTTAGGTAGGTATGGTGGACTCTTGAAAATATGATTTTGGTTTAAGGGTTTTTGGATGCACAAGTAGTATCTCTACTTGGTGCAGAATTTTTGTCTAGAAAAGATGGGGGCAAGCACCACATGTTGAAGGATCTATGACAATATAACTTCTATGTGAATATGAACAAACATAAACCATTATGTTGTCTTCCTTGTCCAACGTCAACAATTTTGGCATATAATATTTTGATGGGGGCTCACAATCACAAAATAAAATGACGTTCTAAGAATAGCACAACTCTTGTGGAGAAGCAAAAACTTTGGATCAACCGATACTAACCGATAATTGTTGATGAAGAAAGGTGGGATGACTACCGGGGCATCCCCAAGCTTAGATGCTTGAGACTTATTGAATATTATCTTGGGATGCCTTGGGCATCCCCAAGCTTGAGCTTTTGTGTCTCCTTAATTCTTCTCATATCACGGTTCTCCTAAATCTCAAAAGCTTCATTCACACAAACCTCAACAAGAACTCGTGAGATAAATTAGTATAAACCAATGCAAAAACCTTACAATTCTCTACGGTAGCAAATCACTAAAATTATTATTCAACATTGCATAATAAATGCCTCTGCATATTTAATACTCCTATCCTCAAATAGGATCATTAAAAAAGCAAACATATGCAAACAATGCAAACATAACAACAATCTGCCAAAACAGTACAGTCTGTAAAGACTGCAAGAGTATCAATACTTCCCTAACTCCAAAAGTTATGAAAATTTGACACACTGTAGAAAATTTATCAGAGATCATTTTGGAAAGAGTTTCAACATTTTATCACATTTCTTACTTTTCTAGGGAATTTTTGCAACATCGACAAACTTTCTGTTTTCAAACAACAACATGTATACTTGCAAAATAAGCATGGCAAAGGCTATCATTGCCACTTTTATTGAAATAAAAGATGAAAAACATTATTATAAATAACAGCAAGAAAATACTAACAAAATAAAATGATGCTCCAAGCAAAACACATCTCATGTGACGAATGAAAACATAGCTCCAAGTGAGGTTACCAATAATGTTGGAGACGAAAGAGGGGATGCCTTCCGGGGCATCCCCAAGCTTAGTTGCTTGGATCTTCCTTGAATATTACCTTTGGGTGCATTGGGAATCCCCAAGCTTAGGGTCTTGTCACTCCTTATTCTCCTCATATCAACATCTCACCCCAAAACTTGAAAACTTCAATCACACAAAACTTAATGGAACTTCGTGAGATAGGTTAGTATGATAAAGAGCAAACCATTTCACTTTTGGTAATGTCAAAGACAAGATTCGTAATTGTTCTCACACAATGCTGACTATAGCGTATCATTTCGACAATTTATATTGAGCAATATAAGCCATGGAAATTAGAAAACAAGCAAACTATGCATTGAAAACAGAATATGTCAGAAACAAAACAATCTGTAGTAATCTGTACTCCAACCATACTTCTGCTACTCTAAAAATTATTAAAAATTAGGAAAACCTGGGCAATTTGTCTATTAATCTTTGTCAAAAAGAATCAGAATTTTATCATGCTTGTGTTAAAAATGAGAATTGTTATCCCGAGCATAAAAGTTTCTGTTTTCAGCAAGATCAAATCAACTATCACCATAAGCCATCCCAAAGGTCTTACTTGGCACTTTATTGAAACGAAAGCAATAAAACATGATTACTACAGCAGCATAATCATGTGAACACACAAAAACAGTAGGGAAAAGTGTTGGGTTGTCTCCCAACAAGCGCGTTTCTTTAATGCCTTTTAGCTAGGGATGATGATTTCAATGATGCTTGCATAAAAGATAAGAATTGAAATATAACAAGATCATCATGAATCACATGGCAATCACATTTAAGTCTAACCCACTTACTATGCATAAGGATTTTGTGAGCAAATAATTTATGGGAACAAGAATCAACTAGCATAGGAAGGCAAAACAAGTACAACTTCAAAACTTTCAACATAAAGAGAGGAAACTTGGTATTATTGAGATATGTAAAAGCATAAATTCCCCTCTCATAATAATTTTTAGTAGCATCATGAATGAATTCAACAATATAACCATCACATAAAGCATCATTTTCATGATACATAAGCATATAAATTTTGTTACTCTCCACATAAGCAAATTTCTTCTCATCAATAGTAGTGGGAGCAAACTCAACAAAATAACTCTCATGAGAGTGAAAATTAAAATCATGATGACAAGTTTCATGGTTATCATTATTCTTTATAGCATACATGTCATCACCATAATCATCATAGATAGCAACTTCGTTCTCATAATCAATTGGAACCTCTTCCGAAATAGTGGATTCATCACTAAATAAAGTCATGCTCCAAATCCACTTTAATAATTATCACAACAAGATTCAAAACCTTCCAAAATAGTGGGATCATTACTTCCTAATGTTGATAGTATCGGATTTCGGGTTCCGGTAAAACCCTTGAGGTTTGAACACTGGGTGCGCACGAAGTTCTCTCCTCCCCCTTGCTCTCTCCCTCACCGCGATCTTAAGGCTCAACGCGTTGAACTCACAGAACAAAGGGACACAAGATTTATACTGGTTCGGGCCACCAATGTGGTGTAATACCCTACTCTAGTGTGGTGTGGTGGATTGCCTTGTAGTCTAAGGATGAACAGTTACATGGGAAGAATGGCCTCCCGAGGAGAGGTGCTCTTGTTCTTGGTGAGCTTGTCTGGTGACCTTGGTGGAATGGATCCAGTCTAGGATGAGATGCCTCCCAACAGTGGTGGCTAGTCCTATTTATAAGGCCCTGGTTCTCTTCCCAAATATTAGGCGCGAAGGGATCGCACAACAGCTAGTTTGAAGGGAGACAACTAGTACAAGTTATCCTGACTAAAGGTGGTCTTCGCCTGCCAAAGGCTCTGGTGGTCACACCGTCCTGGGCTCCACGGTGACCTCCGTCCTGCCATCCCACTAGTCTTGGTCTCTTGCACTGATATGGAAAACTTTGCCTGATGCCTCGGGACTCCTTGCCTGCGCTTGTCCCTTTAGCACCAACGAGGAAACGAGGACACTACACACGCTGGTGCCCGCCTGGTGCCCGCCTGGCCTCGGTCGTCATGGCTTGCATCACAGGAACCTCATGAGGTGCCCCTTGCCTTGATCTCTCTGCCCCTCGTGAGCCAGCCTGGTGAGGCCACCCCCGAGGAGGTCTTGCATCATCCTCCTCACGAGGCTTGGCCCCTCGCGAGGGTCTTGAGTGTTTGCTGGTGAAGATGGGTCGTACGGGGCCGCTGGTGGAGCCACGCCGTGGGCCACAGGCAGGCAAGTCTGGGGACCCCCATTCCCAGGACGCCGAAAGTAGCCCCCGGTCCCAAGGCGCGCTTGGACTTGGCTTCGAGGCGAAGCCAAGGGCCAAGTGGGGAGCGCCACGGGGCCCAACAGCCTGCAACCTTGGTTGGCGTGTGGCGATTGATGAGACGTGGGCATCTCCGCTTCCCACGCTGCCTCAGTAACTGCCTGATTTGACGAGTCCCTGCTGCATGCAGAGAAAAACCATCATTACCTGTGATCGTGGGGATCGCCGGTTGGCCTTCCCCCGCTATAAATGAGGAGGGGCCGGAGCCCCCATTGCTCATCCCTTCCTGCTCCGCTCGCTTCTTTTCCCTCTTCCTTGCTTTGCTGATGCACCACGTCTCCCATGGCGCCAATTCGGAGGTTCTCGATCGCAGAGAAGGGAAAACCCCTCGCGACAAGCCCGGGCCACTTCCGCCGAAGAAGAGGTTGGCCCACCGCCGCAACATAGTCGTGAGTCAGAAGGTGTCGAGGCCTTGGTGCGAGCGGCCACCTCCCGGGTATCCACTGCCTCTGTACGCCCAAACCAAGGGCTCTGGAGGGAGAGGCGGCGAGCGGCGCCGCCCACGCCATGGTCGTGGTCGCCATGCCGTGGTGACGCACGCCGTTTCCCCTGGAGCCCATGCCGCGGACTCCTCGCGTGAACTCGTGATGTGGGCGGCGATGCCTCCGCGCACTTGGATTTGCTTTCTGCAGTTCTTCTCTGCCGAGATGCCGCCGAGGGCCCCCCTCGAGCGTTGGCTGCAGCATGCCGACTGCAACGCCCCGGCAACTGGAGCGAAGGTTGAAGCCGTCTCCCCAGGCAAGATCTTGATGACCCGTGGCTGGGGCGAGGTTGCTCGAGTCTTCCATGCGTAAGGAGCCCTCGCCATCCATTTTGAGTACGACGACGCCTCCATGATGTTCTTCAAGGTCTTCGACGAGGAAGGCCGCCGCTTGGAGTGCTGTCTTGAAGGGGGTCATCGGGACGGCGCAGTAGCCAATGCCGAGCCTACCGCTGGCTTCGCCAGCAGCTCCTCCAGCCGTAGCGGCGGCGCTTGGGAGTTCAGCGACTCTCCAGGGCCCTACGAGACCCCGGAGATGAGCGACGACAGCTACGTGCCCCCGAGCTCTCGCCACGCCCGGAGCAAAGCCGCAACGTCCGTCCGCCGCCGTCGCTGATCTGGATGGGGTTGGCGCGGGCCTCCCATGGCCCACTGTTGATGATGGCGTCGGCCGCACTGGCGCGTGTAGATAGGGCCCATAGAAACTCCCTTCTTTTGTTCCCTGTGAGGAATCGAGATGGACCCCGCGGGGGCGTGTAAAGGGTCTGCAATGTCTTTTGTTGATATTATCCTTATTATGAAAATTTGTGAACGCATGTCCTGTTTCGGCTCGGTATCCCCTTTCCAACCCCGCGACAGCTTGGTGCTCTACGCCTGTAGGTCCCAGTCCCCAGGCAGGCTGCAACCGTCATTGGTATGCCAGGTCGCGATGCCGTGGTCAAGGCCATGAGGTGAGTGGCCCGAGGTCCAGTAATATCTCCTGAGGCACGATGCCCAAGAAGTCCCCTTTAGCGTGCAAGCAGCCACCGAGAAGTAGGAAAGGGAGGCGACATTGCCGTGACAAGGCTGCAACAAGTGAGAATCCTATGCCGTAGCGCTTAGTTGACCCGGGCGCGGAACTTATCTTGGCAGTCCAGAGTCGGTTCCTTGCAATGCGCCAAACTCGTGCGTCGACTGTCGTAGTGTAGCTAGGTTAGGCCCGTGCGAGCCTCCCCCTCTTCTCCATGCTCTTCTATGTGCTCTACGTCCTCAGGTCCCGGCCCTCGAGCAAGCTCAGCCGCCGCTGGTATGCCAGGTCGCGATACTATGGTCAAGGCCAGGGGTGAGGGCTGGAGAGCCAGTAAGAGTTCCTGAGTCGCGATGCTCAGGAGCCCCCCTTTTAACGCGCAAGCTAATTGCATGAGAGAAGAGGGAGCCCGCGGTACCTCCTATTGTTGTCCTCAGGAGGTTCCTGCAGGTTAGCGCACGGAGGGACACAAATTGCCACTACGATTGCCAGTCTGCCACGGGTCGCTCGGCAAGAAGGTGAAGGCACTAAGGGTCTGGTGGGGTGACATGCACGGGCGTGCCGTGAGCCAGAGATCGACCGCTCAGATTTGTCAGCATTGCAGGGACGGACCCGAGCACAAGCGCCGTGCCAGCATGGGCAGTCCCCATTGCGAGATGAGTCAGGGGCCTATCGGCGACGCGGGCGGCTGTGATGGGTGACAATCAAGCAGGTAATAACCATAGATATCTTATGCAAGGGACAAAATGGCTTAGATAAATGCAAGAACGATGCATGCCACTAGGTCGGACCCGAGCGGCCTAGGGATGATGCAGCCCGAGGGGCGCCCCCAGTGAGGTAAGCTAAAGATGCAAGAGGATACACGCCGCAGGGACAGGCCCATGCGACCTGGGAATAATGCAGCCCGAGGGGCGCTCCCAGCTGAACGAACTTGGAAAATGTCACCTGGTTTTGTTATCGAAAGAGTGTCGGGGTAGCTGAAGGTGCGCGCTGAAGAAGTCACTTCTCATGAGGCGCCAAGACCCTGAGCCTCGGGAGGCTCTAGGGGCTCAGGTGGCTCCCTGAGGACCGTCTCCATCTCCGCCAGGACCGCGTGATGCCTGGCCTCCAGGGTTGCCAAGATGCTCCATAGGTTGCGCTGGAAGGCGGCTACCATTCTCGGTAGGCCAAACGGCATGCAAACATAGCTGGGAGGTGGACCCTCGCACCGGCCAGCGCGTGAAGGCCAGAAGCGCTCCTGAGATGCGGCACTGTTGAGCCCTAGGATGTCGATGCAGATGCGCACTCACCACCCTCGCCTGGATGGGGAGCTGCACCTGGTGGGCGGCGGTCGCCGCGTATTGCCCTTGCTTCCTGAAGCTCCTGGGTGGCCTTGACGATGAACTCCTGAGTGCAGGGCGCTCCTTGCCCGGTGCTCTCCTGAGGGAAACGTGTCGCAAAGCACGCCTCCACGTGGTGCCCGAGCGCCTCCCTTGTGATGTCGGCTAGGTCTGAGGCCCTCCGGAAGAGAGCCCCCAAGCATCGCCGAGGAGGGCGCCGGGCATGCCTTCCTATGTGAGGGAGGGAGGCGCCCCAGGCGCGGGCGCAGATGCTGAGGTGGCGCTGTTAGAGACACCACTCCCCTGAGGCCCTGTGCGGAGTAGTTGCTTCTTCTTTTTGGGGGTGGCCTCAGGAGGGTACTACGCGCCCTCGCTGTCGGGGTCTTCGATTGCTGCGGCTTGGAAGGCACGCTCGAGGGAGCACACCGCATCTCTTTCTTCGTAGGGGACTGTGATGATCTTGCCGCTTCCTGGTATCTTGAGGACGTTGTAGCTGTGGTGGGTCACTGCCATGAACTTGGCCAGGGCCGGATACCCGAGGATGGCATTGTATGGCAGACGGATGTGAGCAACATCAAAATAGATGAGCTCGGTGCGGTAGTTGTCGCGCTGTCCGAAGGTGGCAGGGAGGCGGACCTGCCCTATCGGGGTGGTGGAGCCATCAGTCACTCCTGGGAAGGGCTTGGTGGGCTGAAGCTGATCGTATGGCACTTGGAGGCTGTCAAATGTCTCGACGGACAGGACGTTAAGCCCTGCGCCGCCGTCGATGATGGTCTTGGTGACTTGGGCATTGCTAATGATGGGTGAACAAAGCATCGGGAGGACGTCGGCGATCGCCGTGCACTTGAGCTGGTCCGCAGAGCTGAAGGTGATGGCGTATTTGGACCACTTGAGCGGGCGCGTGGCCTCGATCCTGGGGAGGGTTGCATTCACCTCGTGAGAGAACTGCTTGAAGATGTGCTGGGAAGCCGGGGCCTGAGCACCACCCAAGATGCATGCGATGGCGCGCGGCTCCTGGAAGCCCTCAGCCCCCTCATCCTGATGGTGGTCATTGTTCCTTCTTGGTGGTGGTGGCAGCGGAGGGAGGCCAGGATTGCCTTGAGGACGGTCCTCATGAGGCTGGTCGTGCCAGGCGCCCTCACGAGGTTGCTCCTGCCACTGGTCCTCATGAGGCCGGTCGCGCCACTTCTGGCGGGGGCCGCGATCATCCCAACGTCCTCCACCTGGTCCTCCTCCTCAGCCGTATCCCCAGTCGTTGCGCTCGAGGCGTCGACCGAAGCTTCCATCTCGGATGGCCCTGAGCTCTTGACAATCGTTGGTGTTGTGGCTGTGTACATTGTGGAAGGCGCAGAACGGACGACTGCTCTTGGATGACTCGGGGTGGTCCTGGCCATGCTTCATGTCCGGCTCTGCTGCGAGCACGGCCACCCCCTTGCGCTTCACGTCCTTGGCCTTGGCTTTCTTCTCCTCTAGGCCGGCAGCAGGGAGCTTGAGGACGGAGAGACGCCCCTCCTCAGCCCTTGCACACTTGGTTTCTATGTTGAACAACTCCAGAGTCGTGCATAGCTCCTCGTGGATGGCGAGCTCCTCCTTCATCTTGATGTCGTGGACCCTATCAGAAAACGCTGAGATGATGGTCTCGCCCGTCACCTTGGGGATCTTGAGACGAACATTGTTGAAGCGTTGGATGTACTTCTGCAGGGTCTCTCCCGGGTGTTGCTTGATGCGACGTAGGTCACCCGCGGCCGGAGGGCGGTCGCGAGTGCCCTGAAAGTTGGCGATGAAGCGGTTGCGCATCTCACCCAGAAGGAGATTGATCCCGCGGGTAGGTTCAGGAGCCATGAGCGGGCGCCATCCTTAAGAGCCATGGGAAACCAGTTCACCATGACCTTTTTGTCGTTGTTGGCCACCTCGATGCTCAGTTCATAGAGCTGTAGGAACTCCATGGGGTCGGGGGTGCCGTCGTAGCAAGGAGGCAGATCCGGCTTGAACTTTCCTAGCCAAACGAGGTGTGCAGCTCGGGAGCAAAGGCGCGGCAGCCTACGGTGGGCACCGGGGCCCTCTGCAGGAGCGGAGCCTGCCCTTGATGTCCGTGCACCACCGCCACAGGCGGCACGCAGTCTTGTCATGGTGGTGCCGGGAGCGCTGGAGCGTTTTCTTGCGGCTGGGGAACCTCTTGGCGGCTTCCTTCTTCATGCGCGGGCACACGGCGTGGCGGATCACGCCGCGGGGCCGTGCATCTTGGGGCGAGGACACCGTCTTGACACGGAGGGGGCAGTGGCGCTCCGTGAGCTGCGCGTCTCGGCGCAAGGGCGCCGTCTTGATGCAAAGGCGCCGGAGGCACTCTGTGAGCTACGTCGCCTGCGGCCAGAGGTGGGCGAGGCTGCGAGAGGGATGGTGCAGGAGAGCCCCCAGAGGTGCTGACGAGCTCGGCGATGCAGTCTAGCCAGTCCTCGTAGAGGTCGTTAACCGGGCGGTAGCGCAGGAGCTCGCGTGCCATGAGTAGCACAGCTTGCGCGTCCGTGGGTGCGCGGCGAGCGTGAGACGATGAACCGGCCGGAGTCAGCGATGGGGTGGCGGTGCGGCCATCCCACCGCACGGAGGGGTGTAGTGATGATGCTTGCTACTCATTTGCTGCCGGGCCGGTAGCGGCGTTGGCAACAGGAGATGGAGAACGATGGGGAGGCCTGCTGACAGGGGCTGTCGGAGCGACACGGGCGGCCCGGCGCTCGGCGCGGGCTCGACACGCATCTGACATGGATGCGGTGGAACGTGGATCAACGGAAGGAAAGCTTTAGCGCACCCTACCTGGCGCGCAAAATGTCGGATTTTGGGTTTCGGAAAAACCCTTGAGGTTCGAACACTAGGGTGCTCACGAAGTTCTCTCCTCCCCCTTGCCCTCTCCCTCACTGCGGTCTCAAGGCTCAGCGCGTCGAACTCACAGAACAAAGGGACACAAGATTTATACTGGTTCGGGCCACCGATGTGGTGTAATACCCTACTCCAGTGTGGTGTGGTGGATTGCCTTGTAGGCTGAGGATGAACAATTACAGGGGAAGAACGGCCTCCTGAGGAGAGTTGCTTTGTGCTTGGTGAGCTTGTCTGGTGACCTTGGTCGAATGGATCCAGTCCAGTATGAGATGCCTCCCAACGGTGGTGGCTAGTCCTATTTATAAGGCCCTGGTCCTCTTCCCAAATATTAGGCGGGAAGGGATCCCATAGCAGCCAGTTTGAAGGGAGACAACTAGTACAAGTTATCCTGACTAAAGGTGGTCTTCGCCTGCCAAAGGCTCTGGTGGTGACGCCGTCCTGGGCTCCACGGTGACCTCCATCCTGCCGTCCCGCTGGTCTTGGTCTCGTTGCACTGATATGGAAACCTTTGCCTGATGCCTCGGGACTCCTCGCCTGCGCCTGCCCCTTTAGCACCAAAGAGGAAACAAGGACACTGCGCGCGCTGGCGCCCGCCTGGTGCCCGCCTGGCCTCGGTCATCATGGCTTGCATCACAGGAACCTCGCGAGGTGCCCCTTGCCTTGATCTCTCCGCCCCTCGCGAGCCAGCCTCGTGAGGCCGCCCCCGAGGAGGTCTTGCGGCGTCCACCTCGCGAGGCTCAGCCCCTCGCAAGGGTCTTGAGTGTTTGCTGGTGAAGATGGGCCGTACAGGGCCGCTAGTGGAGCCACGCCGTGGGCTGCAGGAAGGCAAGTCTAGGGACCCCCGTTCCCAGGACGCTGACAGAAACTCTTCCAAACCTACTTTCATCAATATAATCATCATAAATAGGAGGCATGCTTTCATCATAATAAATTTGCACATCAAAACTCAGGGGACAAAAAAATATCATCTTCATCAAACATAGCATCCCCAAGCTTGTAGCTTTTTATATCATTAGCATCACGGATATTCAAAGAATTCATACTAACAACATTGCAATCATGCTCATCATTCAAATATTTTGTGCCAAACATTTTATTGACTTTTTCTTCTAATAATTGAGCACAATTTTTGAAACCATCATTTTCAAGAAAGATATTATGAAGATGATCAATAATATGATGCAACCTCAATTCCATTTTTTGTAGTTTTCTTTTATAAACCAAACTAGTGATAAAACAAGAAACTAAAAGATTTAATTGCAAGATCTAAAGATATGCCTTCATGCACTCACCTCCCCAGCAACAGCGCTAGAAAAGAGCTTGATGTCTAGTAGACACGAGTTGGGCCTCCAAGCGCAGAGTTTTGTAGGACAGTAGCAATTTTCCCTCAAGTGGATGACCTAAGGTTTATCAATCCGTGGGAGGTGTAGGATGAAGATGGTCTCTCTCAAACAACCGTTCAACCAAATACAAGAAATCTCTTATGTCCCCAACACACCCAATACAATGGCAAATTGTATAGGTGCACTAGTTTGGCGAAGAGATGGTGATAAAAGTGTAGTATTGATGGTAGAAATATATTTTTATAATCTGAATAAATAAAAACAGCAAGGTAGAAAATAGTAAACGAGCATAAAAATGGTATTGCAATGCGTGAAAATGAGGCCTAGGGTCCCATACTTTCGCTAGTGCAATCTCTCAATAGTGCTAATATAGTTGGATCATACAACCGTCCCTCAACGTGCAATGAAGAATCATTCCAATGTTCCTATCTAGCGGAGAACATAAGACGAAATTGTTTGTAGGGTATGAAACCACCTCAAAGCTATTCTTTCCGATCAATCTATCCTAGAGTTCGTACTAAAATAACAGGATGCTATTCTTTTCGATTGATCTAACCAAGAGTTTGTACTAAAATAACACCAAAGCAAATCGAGATTCATAATATTCAATCCAACACAAAGAACTTCAAAGAGTTCCCTAAGATTTCTACCAGAGTAACAAAGACAAGAACGCGCATCAACCCCTATGCGTAGATTACCCAATGTCACCTCAGGAATCCGTAAGTTGAGTGCCAAAATTTATATCAAGTGAATCAATATAATACCCCATTGTCACCACGAGTATTCATATGCAAGATATATATATCAAGTGTTCTCAAATCCATAAAAATATTCAATCCGATAACAACGAAATCTCAAAGGGATAAACTCAATTCATCACAACAAGATAGAGAGGGGAAAACACCATATGATCCGACTATATTAGCAAAGCCCGTGATACATCAAGATTGTGACATCTCAAGAAAACGAGAGAGAGAGAGATTAAACATATAGCTACTGGTACAAACCCTCAACCCCGAGGGTGGACCACTCCCTCCTCATCGTGGTGGCCGCTGGGACAATGAAGATGGCCACCGAAGATGATTTCCCCCTCCGGCAGAGTGCCGAAACGGGTTCTAGATTGGTTTTCGGTGGCTACAGAGCTTTGCGGTGGCAGAACTTCTGATCTAGGTTAACCCCAAGGGTTTCTGGAATTTTTGGGAATTTATAGGGTAAATAGGGGGTGCGGGAGGCCACCGAGGTGGGCACAACCCACCTGGGCGCGCCCTGGTGGGTTGTGCCCCCTCGGGGCACCCCCCAGGTGCTACTCTGGCCCATCCTTGGTGTTCTGGTCCATAAAATTCTCCAAAAAGTTTCACGGTGTTTGGACTCCGTTTGACATTGATTTTCCGTGATGTTAAAAACAAGTAAAAACAACAACTGGCACTTGGCACTAGGTCAATAGGTTAGTCCCAAAAAATGATATAAAGTTGCTATAAAATGATTGTAAAACATCCAAGAATGATAATATAACAACATGAATACTTCATAAATTATAGATATGTTGGAGAGGTATCAATGTTTCACATATATCCCATAATCCTTAAGAGTTTGGGTCATCCAAAGTAATTGAGCACAACATGAACCGGCGGCAATGTATTCCGCTTCGGCGGTGGATAAGGATACCGAGTTATGTTTCTTGGAGGACCAAGACACAAGAGATCTACCAAGAAATTGACAAGTACCCAAAGTGGACTTTCTATCAACCTTGTCACCGGCATAGTCCGAGTTGGAGTAGCCAACAAGATTAAAAGAAGACCTCTTAGGATACCAAATGCCAATGTTTGGTGTATGAATTAAGTATCAGACTATCCTTTTCACAGCCTTAAGATGGCATTCCTTAGGGGCCGCTTGATATCGTGCACACATGCACACACTTAGCATAATATCGGGACGGGAGGCACATAGATATAACAATGAACCAATCATAGAGCGATAAACCTTTTGGTCAACCGGTTTGCCATCCTTAGTCAAGTAAAGATGTCCAATAGTAGGCATGGGTGTTTTCATACCTTTGCTTTCTTGCATGATAAACTTCTTGAATAAGTCCTTGGTATACTTTGTTTGGGAAACAAAGGTACCCTCCTTAGTTTGTTTGATTTGCAAACAAAGAAAGAACTTGAGTTCACTCATCATAGACATCTCAAACTTCTGCGACATTAGCCTTCCAAACTTTTCACTAAAATGAGGGTTAGTAGATCCAAATACGATATCATCCACATAAATTTGGCACGCAAATAATTCACCATTAACCCTTTTAGTAAAAAGTGTAGAATCAAAATTTCCAATTTTGAAGTCTTTTTCGATGAGGAACTTGGTCAAGCATTTATACCATGCTCTAGGAGCTTGTTTAAGAACATAAATAGCTTTGTGAAGTTTGTAAACATGATTAGGTTTCTTAGGATTAACAAATCCGGGAGGTTGTTTAACATATACTTCCTACTCAATTTCACCATTTATAAAAGAACTTTTAATGTCCATTTGGTATAATGTGATATCATGGTGATTGGAATAAGCAAGTAAGATGTGTATCGACTCAAGTCTAGCAACGGAGGCTTATGTCTCACCATAGTCCATACCTTCGACTTGAGTGTAGCCTTGGGCGACTAGACGGACCTTGTTGTGTACAACTTGTCCATCTTCATCTTGCTTATTCCGAAACACCCATTTGGTTCCAATGACATTTTGGTTGTTGTCCAGCCTTTCTACCAATGTCCACACTTGGTTCCTCTCGAAGTTGTGTAGCTCTTCGTACATGGCGTTCACCCAATCTGGATCATCAAGAGCTTCTTAAACCTTCATAGGTTCAATACTAGAGATGAATGAATAATGTTCACAAAAAATAGCCAAACGAGTTTTAGAGAGAGTAATTCTCTTGGTTTTTATATCATCAAAGATTTGTTCGACGGGATGATCTCTTGAAACTCTTGCTCTAACTCGTGAGAGATTTTATTTGGGTCAGGGCAGAACATCCTCATCATCTTGTTCTTCCTCTTGGCCTTCTTCATTGTTGGTGTTGTTGTTCTCTTGTGGATGTGGAGAGGGAGGTTGATGAAGTTCATCTTGGTGTACTTCCTCGTTTTCCCCATCTTGGCATGTCCCACTTGTGGATGCCTCCAAGCCAACTCGTGGTTCACCTTGTCGTTAGGTAGAGGCTTCCACTTGAATGGACGAGGTACTCTCCTTCACCTCCATTGGGCGAATCTTGCCAATAGACAAGTCTTGTATTGCTTCTGAAGGGTCTTTGTCTCCTACATCAATTGGCAATTGCTCTACTTGAGAGCTGTTAGATTCATCAAACTTCACATCTACCATCTCTTCAACCTTTTTGGTGAAAGTTTTGTAGACACGATAAGTGTTAGAGTTTGAGCCGTAACCGAGTAGGAAATCTTCATGGGATTTAGGAGCAAATTCTGAACGATGATGCTTATCAAGAATGTAGCACTTTGAGCTGAATACTCGAAAGTATCCAACTTGGAGTTTGTTACCGGTGAGAAGCTCGGATGTCGTCTTGCCGAGTAGCTTGTGAAGATATAGACAATTTGTTGCATGACAAGCTGTCTCAACCGCTTCTTCCCAAAAGTGTTTTGGCGTCTTGTACTCATCAAGCATCATTCTTTCCATCTCAATAAGAATATGGTTCTTCCTCTCAACAACTCCATTTTGTTGAGGTGTGTATGTAGCCAAGAACTCATTATTCGTCAAGAAAGGTGTCCACATTAGCGTTCTTGAACTCCGTTCCATTGTCGCTGTGAACCTTCTTGATCTTCACTTCAAATTGACTTTGGGCCTTCCTAGCGAAGTTCTTGAAGATCTTTTGGACCTGCGATTTATCATCAAGAAAAAACACCCATGTAAATCTTGAAAAGTTATCAACAATGACTAAACCGAATGAGTTACCACCGAGACTTTTGTAGGCATTGGGACCAAAAAGATCCATATGAATCAGCTCGAGCAGTCTTCTCATGGTCATGATGTTTTTCATGGGATGGCTTCCTCCAACCTATTTTCCTTCTTGACAAGCACTGCAAAGTCTATCCTTGTCAAATATAACATTTTTAACTCCAAGGATGTGATCACCTTTAATAAGCTTATCAAGATTTCGCATGCCAACGTGGGCTAACCTTCTATGCCATAACAAGCCTTTAGAAGATTTAGCAATTAAGCAAGTTCTAGGTTGAGACTTTTTAGTGAAATCAAAATTGATTAGATCACCTCTACGTATACCGGTAAAGATCATATTATGATTATCTCTTCGAAACACTTGGCAATCTACCTCAATAAATAGGACACTGGAACCAAAGTCAGCTAGTCTAGATACGGAAAGTAAATTATAGCCAAGAGATTCAACTAGCATAACATTTTGGATGGAGCTGTCATGTGAGATGGCCACCTTACCAAGGCCAACCACCTTACCCTTTGAGTTATCACCAAAAGTGACATACTTTCTAGGGTCGTCATTTTCAGCAAGCTCATGAAACATATCCTTGTCTCTAGTCATGTGATTGGTACATCCACTATCAAGAACCCATTCCTTTCCTCCTGCCATATAGCCGTGAAGGTTAGCCATAAGACCAAAGTGTTTCATAGACTCGTCAAGATCAAATTCACTATCATCATCCTCATCATAGTATCCATGTTCAACATCGTCTTGTGATTGATCATCACCTAGAGAGAGTGATTCGTTAGATGTATAACCATGGCAATGTGCATCTTCATGAATTCTAATGACTTGAGAGATAATGCTACTAATGACTCCAACATCTCCTTTGGCACACACAAGGTCACGAAGCTCAAATAGACAATCATCAAATTTAGGGTCACTAGGTTACAATTTATGAAAAGCTATGCCCTTTTGAAGAGTCACATCTAGATTTTTCAAGGAATAGTTTGGAAACCGTTCCTCAAGAAATATGTAAGCACATTCAAGAGTAGGCAAGCATACAATCAAATTTCTAGGCCATCCTCTAATGATAAGATTGATAGTTCTAAGATTGCGGATTAGGTCAAGAGACTCGTCAGGGGTAGGATGCAATGGATCAACCAGGGGCGCACAAGGGCTATTAATGTACTTGTTCAAGTGATATTCATTGAAAATCTCAAGCATCTCATTTTTCCAAGCATTAAAGAACTCTCCATCAAGCATAGGCACTCTATGGCTAAAACTCCCCATCGTAGACTCATCCATATTCCTCCAATGGTGATTAAACCAAAGCAATGGAGACCAATGCTCTAATACCAATTGAAAGTATCGAGAAGAGGTGTCTAGAGGGGGGTGATTAGACCCTCAACAAGAAAAAGTTGCAGTTTTTAAGTTCTTCAAGTTGAGGTGGAGTTTTAGCAAGATTAAGCATTCACAATACATTTCAAGCAAGAATGGCAAGAGTATATGAGCAGCGGAGAGTAAAGCATGCAAGTTGCAAGAAAGTAAAGGGATGGGATTGGAGTGTGCAAACGCAATTGGAGACACCGAGATTTTTGGCGTGGTTCCGATAGGTGGTGCTATCGTACATCCACGTTGGTGGAGACTTCAACCCACGAAGGATAACGGTTGCACGAGTCCATAGAGTGCTCCACCTAGGAAGGGTCCACGAAGAAGTAACCTTGTCTATCCCACCATGGCCATCGCCCACGAAGGACTTGCCTAACTTGGGTAGATCTTCATGAAGTAGGTGATCTCCTTGCCCTTACAAACTCCCTGGTTCAACTCCACAATCTTGACGGAGGCTCCCAAGTGACACCTAACCAATCTAGGAGACACCACTCTCCAAAAGGTAATATATGGTGTGTTGATGATGAACTCCTTGCTCTTGTGCTTCAAATGATTGTCTCCCCAACACTTAACTCTCTCTCATAGATTTGGCTATGGTGGAAAGATGATTTGAGTGGAAAGATACTTTGGGAAGGCTAGAGATCAAGATTATTGTGGTTGGATTGGAATGTCTTTGTCTCAACACATGAGTAGGTGGTTCTCTCTCAGAAAATGAGTATTGGAAGTGTAGGAACGTTCTGATGGCTCTCTCACAAATGGAGAAGGGGGTGGAGGGGTATATATAGCCTCCACACAAAATCTAACCGTTACACACAATTGAGCCAACTCGGTCAAACCGAATAGGAGAACTCGGTGAGACCGATTTAGTTCAAAATGTGAACGTTAGGATTCTCGGTGGGACCGACATGATCAACTCCGTGGGACCAACGTGCTAGGGTTTAGGCAAAACCTCATCTCGGTTTGACCGATTACATAAACTCGGTGAGACCGATTTTAGTAATAAGCGAACGAAGAGTTGGTCAGGCAAACTAGGTGGCACCAATTGCATATTTCGGTGAGACTGAAATAATTGCAACAGGCCACAAAGAGTTTGCAAGGCCATCTTTGTGAGACCAAACTGATTAGGGTTTCTGGCAGTGGCTACGTCAAGTGAACTCGGTGGCGCCGGATGGATCAAATCGATGGGGCCGAGTTTGACTTTAGGTTTTTGACATATTTGGATTTGAGAAAGCAGTTGAGGGCTTTGGAGCATATCACTAAGCATTTTGAGCAAGTAGACCATTAAGCAACACCTCACCCCCTTTTAATAGTATTGGCTTTTCCTATGGACTCAATGTGATCTTGGATCACTAAAAATAGAGAAGAAGAGTCTTGAGAGTTTGCCAATATTTGTCCTTAGCATCTTGAATGGGTTCCACATCCTCTTGTCCATGCCACGCCTTTGCTGAACTTTCTAAAATATATTAGATGAAAATATTAGTCCAACAAGAGATATGTTGACACTAATTACCAAAATCACCTAGGGAGCACTTGTACTTTCATATTTATAGCCGCAAACTTCCCTGGTGGGAAATGGCCATTTTGGACACGCAATCCAGCCAATGGCCAACCGACACGTTCAGAATGGTAGGATTTTGGAGCAATGGTAACATTACTTGAAGAGCAAGTAATGCTAACTCCTCAGTCTGAGACAAATCTCTTGCAGCGAAGAAGATCACAGTCTCTTGCTGGCAAGTATTTGCTCAGAACACAAAGAGATTTCTGTCGCTACTTTCATAGGAGATGGGTTTAGCATCAGAGAATCAAAGCTTCGAACGCTACACCCTTCTTAATAGTACAGTGGTCTTGTGACTCAATAAATAGAAGAGAAACAACGAAATAAATATTATGTCTTCACTTCATATTCAAACTTCTCGGTCATAGTCACTTCGTTCGCATCAGGAATTTTTTGAGGGGTCACTCTTGTTATCATAATCTTCGGTGATAACCTTCACTGCTACGCAGGGGATTATCTTCGTCGTTTGAATCAAACTCCTCTTGATTCTAGGGACCTGTTACTCTGTGTGCACTATCAAACACATAAGTCCCATACTGTTTATGTCAACAAGTTCTAAAACATAAGGAGGCAAATTATTGCACCAACACTACATAAAGTTTATATTCCATGGACTCACATTAGTCATAAAGAACTCACATACTTATTGTATAAGTTTATTAGCCCTCGAAGTAAAGTACTACTACGCATGCTCCTAGGGGGATAGATTGGTAGGAAAAGACCATCGCTCATCCCCGACCGCCACTCATAAGGAAGACAGTCAATAATAAATCCTCCTCCAATTTCATAGCATAACGAGAGACCATACATGCATGCTTGGGGAATCACAAACCTTAACACTAATATTCTTACTAAAACCAAAGTTACTCATTAGCATAACCTTCATATCTCAAAATTATTGCAAGGAATTGAACTTCTCATATATTCAATGATCTTCATGAAAGTTTTTATTAGATCCCTCTTGAATACCCATCATATTAGGACTAAATTCATAACCTAAGCAAATTGCCATACTATTTAGAAGATTCTCAAAATAATATAAGTGAAGCATGAGAGTTCATCAATTTCTATAAAATATAACCATCACCGTGCTCTAAAAGATATAAGTGAAGCACTAGAGCAACTACCTAGCTCAAAAGATATAAGTGAAGCTAAAAGAGTATTCTAATAAATTCCCGAATAATGTGTGTCCCTCTCAAAAAGGTGTGTCCAGCAAGGATTACTGTGTGATGACCCACAAGTATAGGGGATCACTCGTAGTCCTTTCAATAAGTAAGAGTGTGATGTCTACTACGCAACTTTATTCTTGTAGACACGTGTTGGGCCTCCAAGCGCAGAGTTTTGTAGGACAGTAGCAATTTTCCCTCAAGTGGATGACATAAGGTTTTATCAATCCGTAGGAGGCGTAGGATGAAGATGGTCTCTCTCAAAAAACCCTGCAACCAAATAATAAGAAGTCTCTTGTGTCCCCAACACACCAAATAGAATGGTAATTGGCATAGGTGCACTAGTTTGGCAAAGAGATGGTGATACAAGTGTAATATGGATAGCAGATATTGATTTTTGTAATAAGAACAATAAAAAACAGCAAGGTAGCAATTGATAAAATGGAGCACAAATGGTATTGCAATGCTTTAAAATGAGGCCTAGGGTTCGTACTTTCACTAGTGCAATCTCTCAACAATGTTAATATAATTGGATCACATAACCATCCCTCAATGTGCAATGAAGAATCACTCAAAAGTTCCTATCTAGTGGAGAACATAAGAAGAAATTGTTTGCAGCTATTCTTCCCGATCAATCTATCCAAGAGTTGGTACTAAAATAAAACCAAGTTATTCTTTCCGGTCGATCTATCAAGAGTTCGTACTTAAATAACACCAAGTTATTCTTTCCGATCGATCTATCAAGAGTTCGTACTAAAATAACTCCAGGTTATTCTTTCCGATTGATCTATCAAGAGTTCATACTAAAATAACACCAAAGAAAATTCAGATTCAAAATATTCAATCCAACACAAAGAACCTCAACGAGTGCTCCAAGATTTCTACTAGAGAAACAAAAGACGAGAATGTGCATCAACCCCTATGCATAGATTATCCCAATGTCACCTCGGGAATCCGCGAGTTGAGTGCCAAAACATATCTCAAGTGAATCAATACAATACCCCATTGTCACCATGGGTATTCATATGCAAGACATGTATCAAGTGCTCTCAAATCCATAGAAGTATTCAATCCGATAAAACGAAATCTAAAAGGGAAAACTCAATTCACAACAAGATAGAGAGGGGAAAACACCATATGATATGACTATATTAACAAAGCCTGCGATACATCAAGATCATGACATATCAAGAACATGAGAGAGAGAGACTAAACACATAGCTACTGGTACAAACCCTCAACCCCGAGGATGGCTACTCTCTCCTCATCATGGTGGCCGCCGGGATGATGAAGATGGCCACCGATGATGATTTCCCGCTCCGGCAGGGTGACAGAATGGGCTCCCGATTGTTTTTTCAAGGCTACAGAGGCTTGCGGCAGAGGAACTTCTGATCTAAGGTTACTCCATGGTTTTTTAATTTTAGGGAATTTATAGGGCGAAGAGGCGATGCGGGAGGCCACCGAGGTGGGCACAACCCACCTGGCGTGCCTCGGCCCCTAGGCGCGCCCTGGTGGGTTGTGCTCCCCTCGAAGCTCCCCTCTGGTACTTCTTTGGCCCATTGGGTGTCTTCTGGTCCAAAAAAATCTCGAAAAAGTTTTGCTACATTTGGACTTCATTTGGTATTGATTTTCTGTGATGTAAAAAACAAGCAAAAATAGCAACTGGCACTGGGCACTATGTCAATAGGTTAGTCCCGAAAAATGGTATAAAGTTGCTGTGAAATGATTGTAAAACATCCAAGAATGGTAATATAACAGCATGAATAAATTATAGATACGTTTGAGATGTAACAGAGTGTCGAACACAACGAGGAGCAGAAGGAAATGATACGCCGTTTTCAGCAATGTATTTTCTTCAAGCACTGAAATTGTCGGTAACAGGTAGTTTGATAGCAACATAATTTGTAATGAGCAAGTAATAGTAATGGTAACAAAAGTGCAGCAAGGTATCCCAATCCTGTTGTGGCAAAGGACAGGCCAGAACGGTCTCTTATTATAAGTAAAACGTTCTCGAGGACACACGGGGATTTCATCTAGTCACTTTCATCATGTTGGTTTGATTCACATTCACTAGTTTGATAATTTGATGTGTGGGTGGACCAATGCTTGGGTGTTGTTCTTACTTGAACAAGCCTCCCACTTATGATTAACCCCCCTCGCAAGCATCCGGAACTATGAAAGAAGAATTAAGATAAAATCTAACCATAGCATTGAACATATGGATCCAAATTAGCCCCTTACAGAATAGAGCGTAAACTAGGGTTTAAGCTTCTGTCACTCTAGCAACCCATCATCTAATAAATAATCCACAATGCATTCCCTTAGGCCCAAAGATGGTGAAGAGTCATGTAGTCGACATTCACATAACACCACTCATTGAATCACAACATACATACCATCAAAATAACGAACGAATATCAAGTTCACATGATTACTTGCAACGTAACTTCTCCCGTGTCCTCGAGAACAAAAGTAACTACTCACACAACATATTCAAGCTCAAGATCAGAGGAGTAATAAATATCATAATGGATCTAAACATTTAATCTTCCACCAAATAAACCGGCTAGCATCAACTACAAGATGTAATCAACATTACTAGTCATTGAGGGAGTCCAGGATTATGGGGTCCTCTGGCGTTCAAGCTATGTGATATGGGCCGGACTAATGGGCCGTGGAAATACAAGACGAAAGACTTTCCCCCGCGTCTGGATGGGGCTCTCCTTGGCATGGAAGGCAAGCTTAGCGTGGGGATATGAAGATTCCTTTCTTTGTAAACCGACTCTGTACAAACCCTAGTCCCCTCCGGTGTCTATATAAACCGGAGGGTTTAGTCCGTAGAGGCAATCACAATCATAATCATATAAGCTAGACATCTAGGGTTTAGCCATTATGATCTTGTGGTAGATCAACTCTTGTAACCCATATACTCATCAAAGTCAATCAAGCAGGACGTAGGGTATTACCTCCATCAAGAGGGCCCAAACCTGGGTAAACATCACGTCCCCTGTCTCCTGTTACCATCGATCCTTAGATGCACAGTTCAGGACCCCCTCCCCGAGATCTGCCAGTTTTGACACCGACATTGGTGCTTTCATTGAGAGTTCCACTGTGCCGTCATCGAAAGGCTCGATGGCTCCATCAATCATCTACAACAACGCTGCCGCGAAGGAGATTTTTCTCCCCAACCAGATCTTTGTATTTGGCGGCTTCGCAGTGCGTGCCAACTCGGTTGGCCACCTGGAGCAGATCGACAGCTACGCCCCCCGCACTAGATCAGTTTTGGAAATCTGAACTATGTCACTGATATCCGAGGAGACTTGATCTTCCGAGGGTTCGCGGCCCCAACCACCGCTTTGGCCTTAGATCTGGAGCGCATCATCCGGTCCGAAGAAGGGAGTCTAGAGCCCGCTGGACTCTCTGCGGCCTTAAAGCTCAACACCGAGAGAATAGCATCTCCAGCAATCATTGCAAGGCCGGACTCTTCTCCGGATACTACTTCTGAACCCTAGAGGCCCGCGTCATGCGAGCTCGGCCCAGAAACTTCCGACCTTGTCCAAACCCCGCTCTTAAACGAGGCTTTGGACCAAATGCGATCCCTCGTCATCACAGAGGAACCACTTCTGAATCATGCCCAGCCCGGACTAGGGGCTGGAAATAGGGAATTTTACTTCCCACCCACCACCCACTTCATAGCCACTGTCGAGGACCTAATAGACATGCTTGATTATGCCTCTGACGACATCGACGGTATGGACGACGATGCCAAAGAGGAGCATGCCCAAAACCCGCCGGTCACCGAATGTTGGACGGCCACCTCCTTGTATGATATATACATGGTGGATACACCTAAAAACTGTGACGACAATGATGAGAAAAACCCAGTCGAGGATGAACCTCCAGAGATACAGCCGAAACATCAACGTCAGTGGCACCGCTCTAAATCACGTCGCGGCAAGAACAGCAATACCGGCACCGAAGACAATGATACTCCAGAGAACGCCGAAGACCAAGAAGACCCCATCGAACCAACATCCGAACAGGATGACCGGGAGGACAGGCAAGTTGACCCTGATGAACAAACAGGGAACAACGACTCGGAAGACAACAACTATCTGCCACTCTCCAAAGACGACGTAAGCCTCGGTGACGAAGATTTTATCGTGCCAGAGGAACCCCTCGAACAAGAGCGCTTCAAGCGCCGGCTAATAGCCATAGCTAGAAGCCTAAAAGAGAAACATCAGAAGCTTCAAGCTGACCAAGACCTGCTGAACGACAGATGGACTAATGTCCTGGCAGCCGAAGAATATGGCCTTGAGCGACCAAAAAAGAGTTACCCGAAGTGCAAGCTGCTACCCCAATTCAACGATGAGGCATTGGAGCCCATACCACCTATGCGTAATGCGGCTGACGGACCCGATAAACCACCACGTGGCCGAGACAGAACGGAAACTCAAGCAAAACACCAGCCCGCACCACCTCACCGTAAAAGTAGAGAAACAACAGCTAGGGGATGCACATACGACCTACGTGTAACGCCCCATATGTAACTTGCCATATTTGTATTCCAACTCTTGCCATTTCCGGCACTAAGTTATGATATTTCCTCTTTGTTGGGTTTTGTCGTCGTGTTGCTTTTGTCTTTGTCTTGCATCTCATATCATGTCATCATGTGCATCTGTCAGGACCCCAACTCGATGTCACATCGATCTAGCCGGTAACACCTCATATCACTTTGCGGCCTCACGCACGGTATCCCCACGGGTGTCGCCTTACCTTTGCCCGGGACCGTTTGCGCCTTTTGGCTCACGTATATGATAGTGTCGCTAGCATCCATATGATAAGGAGCCCGGGCTGACATGACTAGTCGTAAACCCAAAGTGGCACAGACTTACAGGGACAGGCATCCATGACCCAGCTTCGAACGTGTCGGTCATCAGCAAGTGGGTCCGGGCTGTAGCACTGGGCTAGCAGGACTCCGGTAAACCGGGCTGTAGCGGGCTAACAGGACTCCGGTACTCAAAGCGTGACATTTCCCCGAAGGGACAGACACAGGAACGAAGAAGGACACATGCCGGCCAGCCTAAGTGTTCCAGAGCAGTAGCAAGCTACCATGACTCAGCGGTAACACTAGGAGACATTTCCCGGTAAGAGAGGCTACTAAAGATAAACAACTAGATAGTCAGATCCCACACATACCAAGCATTTCAATCATACACACAATATGCTCGATATGTGCAAATACAACGAAGCATCACAACATGACTCTACGACACAAGTACTTTATTTAAGGCTCAGGGAGCCATACATAGCATACACAAAGATACGGGTCACACGACCCAGCATTCAAGTCATACAGTCATACAAACCAGCAGCGGAAGTACATTGTCTGAGTACAGACAACCAGTAAAGTAAAAGAGGCTTGGAAAGCCTAGCTATACTACGTGGTCCTTCACAAGCTCAGGGTCACCACCTGGGCCTTTAGCCTACTCGTTGATGTCAACGTCTACATAGAACCCATCAGAAGGGGTTGCAGCGTCTTCTGTAAAAAATGTAAATTATAGCAACATGAGTACAAAGGTACTCAGCAAGACTTACATCAGATCCTACATACATGCATATCATCAAGAAGGGTTGGTGGAGTTATTGCAGCAAGCCAGCTTTGACTCTTGGCTAGACTATCCTACGATACTCCAACTTGAAATGGTTTTGCGCACACGAGTCCACTACTCACCACTTCAATACACTACCGAGGATCCACCTCCGTCTTCCTACGGAAGAGCCATCCTCGGCACTCACACTTATCTTGAGGCTTTTAACAGTTTCCATTTACTTGTCTATGAACTGTATAAGCAACCAAGTAGTCCTTTACCGCGGACGCGGCTATTCGAATAGATTATGATAACCCTGCAGGGGTGTACTTCTTCATACATGTTTCCACCACTTAGCGTCTGCACACGATATGTGCTCGGCAGACTTCAAGCGAAAACCGACGTGGGTGTAGACCACGACCTACCTAAACACTTAAGCCTCTAGTCCAGGTTTATCGCCTATTCAGGTTCCATCCGCAGGGAGTCCGGCCGAGGTTTCCCATACGGCCCCGAACGATGTGAACAGGGTTCCCGAGATACCTAACGGGTATTCGGTACACCGTGCCACGTACCTACCGCATCACAGCCCACCCCTACGGTCAGCGTTGTCCACGGCCTCCAGTAGGCTACAAACACCAGAAACTACTTGCAACTCCTGGACGGAGAACTAGGGTGAATAAGAAGTCGAGAGGGTCCATTGGTTTCGGGCCCAATGCATGGTAGTAGCTGATTCTTAAATCACACATACAGATCTCAGTGCTTAAGGTCGGCTTCAATGAAACAACCCACCATGTACTCCTACATGGCCTCTCATCGATACCTTTACCAAATCGTGTTCACCACACCACTCTCATTACCGACATAATCATTTCACTCTAGCCCATCACCCAGATGAACCAGACCTGACACGACTCTAAGCATAGCAGGCTTAGGAAGGTAGGAACAACACATACATATGGCTCAATCAACTCCTACACATGCTAGTGGGTTTCATCTAGTTACTGTGGCAATGACAGGTCATGCAGAGGAAATGGGTTCAACTACCGTAACACACAGCAGTTTGAATCGCGTTGTCTTAATGCAGTAAAAGAGAGCAGGAGCGAGAACATGGGATTGTATCGATATGATCAGATGGTTGGTTGCTTGCCTGATGGTTCGTTGCACGGATACGGTTCTTCGTTAGGGTAATCACGGTACTCCTCGGGGACAGATCCTGTCGCAAAGGACATCGATACACAAACATCACCAAACAATATGCAACAATATGATGCATGCATGAAACATGGCAATATGAGTGTGTTGGGCTAATGCAACTAAAACCAGAAGGGTTTGAACAAATTTGAATCAAGGATTCAAATTTCAAATTCAAATATGGCCTTTTAAAGTGCCTTTTCTTGTTCTGATTAAAACATCAACTTAACTTGTTTGATCATGCATGGAAATGGTACAGATGGATAGATTGGATTTTTCTGATCATTTTTCATATATAATTTGTCCAATTTGGAGTTACAGAATAAAAGTTATGAATTTTTGAAGTTTAATTAATATTCTGGAATTTCCTGATTTAATTCAACGCTGTCAGGACCCCGACTCGATGTCACATCGATCTAGCCGGTAACACTTCATATCACTTTGCGGCCTCACGCACGGTATTCCCACGGGTGTCGCCTTACCTTTGCCCGGGACCGTTTGCGCCTTTTGGCTCACGTATATGATAGTGTCGCTAGCATCCATATGATAAAGAGCCCAGGCTGACATGACTAGTTGTAAACCCAAAGTGGCACAGACTTACAGGGACAGGCATCCATGACCCAGCTTCGAACGTGTCGGTCATCAGCAAGTGGGTCCGGGCTGTAGCACTGGGCTAGCAGGACTCCGGTAAACCGGGCTGTAGCGGGCTAACAGGACTCCGGTACTCAAAGCGTGACATTTCCCCGAAGGGACAGACACAGGAACGAAGAAGGACACATGCCGGCCAGCCTAAGTGTTCCAGAGCAGTAGCAAGCTACCATGGCTCAGCGGTAACACTAGGAGACATTTCCCGGTAAGAGAGGCTACTAAAGATAAACAACTAGGTAGTCAGATCCCACACATACCAATCATTTCAATCATACACACAATATGCTCGATATGTGCAAATACAACGAAGCATCACAACATGACTCTATGACACAAGTACTTTATTTAAGGCTCAGTGAGCCATACATAACATACACAAAGGTACGGGTCTCACGACCCCACATACAAGTCATACAGTCATACAAACCAGCAGCGGAAGTAACTTGTCTGAGTACAGACAACTAGTAAAATAAAAGAGGCTTGGAAAGCCTAGCTATACTACGTGGTCCTCCACAAGTTCAGGGTCACCACCTGGGTCTTAGCCTACTCGTTGATGTCAACGTCTACATAGAACCCATCAGAAGGGGTTGCAGCGTCTTCTGTAAAAATGTAGATTATAGCAACATGAGTACAAAGGTACTCAGCAAGACTTACATCAGATCCTACATACATGCATAGTATCAAGAAGGCAAATGTCAGGACCCCGACTCGATGTCACATCGATCTAGCCGGTAACACCTCATATCACTTTGCGGCCTCACGCACGGTATCCCCACGGGTGTCGTCTTACCTTTGCCCGGGACCGTTTGCGCCTTTTGGCTCACGTATATGATAGTGTCGCTAGCATCCATATGATAAGGAGCCCGGGCTGACATGACTAGTCGTAAACCCAAAGTGGCACAGACTTACAGGGACAGGCATCCATGACCCAGCTTCGAACGTGTCGGTCATCAGCAAGTGGGTCCGGGCTGTAGCACTGGGCTAGCAGGACTCCGGTAAACCGGGCTGTAGCGGGCTAACAGGACTCCGGTACTCAAAGCGTGACATTTCCCCGAAGGGACAGACACAGGAACGAAGAAGGACACATGCCGGCCAGCCTAAGTGTTCCAGAGCAGTAGCAAGCTACCATGGCTCAGCGGTAACACTAGGAGACATTTCCCGGTAAGCGAGGCTACTAAAGATAAACAACTAGATAGTCAGATCCCACACATACCAAGCATTTCAATCATACACACAATATGCTCGATATGTGCAAATACAACGAAGCATCACAACATGACTCTACGACACAAGTACTTTATTTAAGGCTCAGGGAGCCATACATAGCATACACAAAGATACGGGTCACACGACCCAGCATTCAAGTCATACAGTCATACAAACCAGCAGCGGAAGTACATTGTCTGAGTACAGACAACCAGTAAAGTAAAAGAGGCTTGGAAAGCCTAGCTATACTACGTGGTCCTTCACAAGCTCAGGGTCACCACCTGGGCCTTTAGCCTACTCGTTGATGTCAACGTCTACATAGAACCCATCAGAAGGGGTTGCAGCGTCTTCTGTAAAAAATGTAAATTATAGCAACATGAGTACAAAGGTACTCAGCAAGACTTACATCAGATCCTACATACATGCATATCATCAAGAAGGGTTGGTGGAGTTATTGCAGCAAGCCAGCTTTGACTCTTGGCTAGACTATCCTACGATACTCCAACTTGAAATGGTTTTGCGCACACGAGTCCACTACTCACCACTTCAATACACTACCGAGGATCCACCTCCGTCTTCCTACGGAAGAGCCATCCTCGGCACTCACACTTATCTTGAGGCTTTTAACAGTTTCCATTTACTTGTCTATGAACTGCATAAGCAACCAAGTAGTCCTTTACCGCGGACGCGGCTATTCGAATAGATTATGATAACCCTGCAGGGGTGTACTTCTTCATACATGTTTCCACCACTTAGCGTCTGCACACGATATGTGCTCGGCAGACTTCAAGCGAAAGCCGACGTGGGTGTAGACCACGACCTACCTAAACACTTAAGCCTCTAGTCCAGGTTTATCTCCTATTCAGGTTCCATCCGCAGGGAGTCCGGCCGAGGTTTCCCATACGGCCCCGAACGATGTGAACAGGGTTCCCGAGATACCTAACGGGTATTCGGTACACCGTGCCACGTACCTACCGCATCACAGCCCACCCCTACGGTCAGCGCTGTCCACGGCCTCCAGTAGGCTACAAACACCAGAAACTACTTGCAACTCCTGGACAGAGAGCTAGGGTGAATAAGAAGTCGAGCGGGGTCATATTTCAGGGCCCAATGCATGGTAGTAGCTGTATCTTAAATCACACATACAGATCTCAGTGCTTAAGGTCGGCTTCAATGAAACAACCCACCATGTACTCCTACATGGCCTCTCATCGATACCTTTACCAAATCGTGTTCACCACACCACTCTCATTACCGACATAATCATTTCACTCTAGCCATCACCCAGATGAACCAGACCTGACACGACTCTAAGCATAGCAGGCATAGCAAGGTAGGAACAACACATACATATGGCTCAATCAACTCCTACACATGCTAGTGGGTTTCATCTAGTTACTGTGGCAATGACAGGTCATGCAGAGGAAATGGGTTCAACTACCGTAGCACACAGCAGTTTGAAACGCGTTGTCTTAATGCAGTAAAGGAGAGCAGGAGCAAGAACATGGGATTGTATCGATATGATCAAATGGTTGGTTGCTTGCCTGATGGTTCGATGCACTGATACGGTTCTTCGTTAGGGTAATCACGGTACTCCTCGGAGGCAGAACCTGCCGCAAAGAACACCGATACGCAACCATCACCAAACAATGTGCAACAATATGATGCATGCATGAAACATGGCAATATGAGTGTGTTGGGCTAATGTAACTAAAACCAGAAGGGTTTGAACAAATTTGAATCAAAGATTCAAATTTCAAACTCAAACATGGCCTTTAAAGTGCTTTTCCTTGTTCTGCTTGAAACATCAATTTAACTTGTTTGATCATGCATGAAAATAGTACAGATGGATAGATTGGATTTTTCTGATCATTTTTCATATATAATTTGTCCAATTTGGAGTTACAGAATAAAAGTTATGATTTTTTGAAGTTTAAATAATATTCTGGAATTTCCTGATTTAAATTAAATCCAGAATTATATATATTGCGCCAGCATGACGTCAGCATGACGTCAGTGGTCAACTGCGGCTGGCTGAGGTCAAACCTGACGTGTGGGGGCCACACGTCAGTGACAGGGGGGTTTAACAGGATTAAATTAATCCTAATTAGGGATTAGTGGCGCTGGGGCCCACTGTCAGTGTCAGGGGGGGTTAGTTAGTTTAACTAATTCGGTTAGTGCTAATCCTAATTAGCTACAGGGCTGGGCCCACCTGTCAGGGACACAGGGGGGTTCCTGCCGTGGTCAAGGTGGGTCAAACCCACCGGCGACATGACGCCGGCGAGGCCCGAGACGGCGGCGCGATGCGGGATCGCGCTACAGGGCACGGGCGAGGCCGTGCTTGGGCTCGTTGGAGAGCCCTTGCTCCCGCGCGTCGAACGGTGGTGGTGGCCGTGCCTGGGGTGGCCTGTACCGTCGACGGCGACGACCGTGGCGGCTGCCGGAGCTCGGTTGAGCTCGGGGTCGAGGCTACAACGGCTGCGGGGATGCGGGGTTGGCACCTACGGCTTCTACGCGGTGCGGTGAGGGCGTGGGTGTGCTCGGTTGGGCGCTACGGTGACCGTGGCCACGACGGCGACATCGCCGGCGGCGTCGAGCTTCGGAGCTCAAGGGGGCGGCAGCTACAGGAGGCTAGGGACGACGGGGCAAGGGGGAATCGAATCAGTGGCTCACCGCGGAGCTGCAGGGATGGTTAGCGGGCTCGGGGACGGCCGGAGTGCAGCGAATCGACGGCGGTGACCTCCGGTGGCCGAGGAGGGGAACGGCAACGTAGGCGGTGATGCAGGGCTTCCGGAGACCCGTGGATCGGTGGGGAGGAAGAGGGGGTCGAGGCGGAGCTCCTGAGCTAGTCGGGGGAGCGAGGGGTGGCCGGTGACGGCTGCTATGGCGAACGGCGGCGAGGGTGGTGTTCGGCCGTGTGAGAGAGAGAGCGAGGGAGAGGAGGGAGGAACTGAGGGAGAGTGAGAGAGAGCAGGGGGAGGCGTGGCGTCGTCCGGGGCATCGAGCGAGGAGGGGAGGGTAGGCAGGCAGCCGAGCAGGTGGCGTGGCGCGGTGGCGCGCGCGCGCGCCGGCCACACTCCCCTCCCTCTGTCGAGGACGAAGACGACAGAGGAGGGAGGCGGCTGGGCCGCCTGCTGGCTGGGCCGGCCAGCTGGCTGGGCTGCGCTGCACAGGGAGGAGCCCAGGTAAGGCTCTCCCTTTTAATTATTTCTGTTTTCTAATTTCTGACTTTTGTTTTCATTTAAATAAAATATTAAATCATTTATTTACCTTATGCCAATTTTTGCAGGAGCTAGATATATTATTCCAGAGCTCCTTTATAATTGGCATAATATTTGGACATATATTAATATATATAATTAATATATTTCCAATGCAAATATTTATGCATTAATTCCAAATGCCCAAAATAAATACCTATGAGCTCTTAAAAATATTGGTTTGATTTTTATCTCTGTCCAATATTTTCAGAGAGCAACATGAGCATTTTCTTGGACCCTTTTGGAGAAATTTTTATTTGGATCATTTTCAAAAATGATTCTGAGGGTTTCACAAATCCCCATTTCAAATTAAATGGAATTTTAAACATGATGCACACACTCTGATGCATGACTAGCTAGGGTGTGACAACTCACCCCCACTCAAAAGAATCTCGTCCCGAGATTTGGGTTCCTCCTGGAAGAAGGCGGGATACTCAAGTCGAAGACGATCCTCCCTTTCCCAAGTTGCTTCATCCTCAGAATGGTGCGACCATTGAACTTTGAGAAACTTGATATTATGACGTCGGGTGGTACGTTCGGCCTGATCGAGGATACGAACGGGGTACTCTCGATATGTAAGATTATCTTGGAGATCAAGCGTTTCGTGGTCCACTTCACGGATAGGATCCGAGAAGCAACGCCTGAGTTGAGAAACGTGGAAGACATCGTGGACTCTGGAGAGGTGCGGAGGTAGTTCCAACTGGTAGGCAACTTCTCCTTGTTTGGCAAGAATGCGAAAAGGTCCAATGTAACGAGGAGCCAATTTGCCTTTGATACCGAAACGATGGGTTCCCTTCAGAGGGGTGACCCGAAGATAAGCCTTCTCGTCAACCTCGAAAGTCATAGCCTTATGTTTTCGGTCATATTGACTCTTTTGACGAGATTGGGCTGTTTTCAACTTTTCACGAACGATGCGAACTTGCTCTTCTGCTTCCTGAATCATATCCGGGCCAAAGAATTGTCTTTCCCCGGTCTCTGACCAGTTAAGGGGTGTTCGACACCGTCGTCCATAGAGAACTTCAAAAGGGGCTTTACCCAAGCTAGATTGATAGCTGTTGTTGTAAGCGAATTCGGCAAATGGAAGGCACTTCTCCCAGTCCATTCCGAATGAGATAACAGAGGCTTGAAGCATGTCTTCTAGAATCTGGTTGACGCGTTCCACTTGACCACTCGACTGAGGGTGGAAGGCGGTGCTAAAGGAGAGACGGGTTCCCATAGCATTTTGGAAGCTTTCCCAAAATCGAGAGGTGAAAAGACTTCCTCGATCCGAGTTGATTTCCAAAGGAACACCATGGAGGGACACTATTCGGGAGATGTATAAATCTGCCAGCTGGCTAGCGGTTATACTCTCACGAACAGGTAGGAAATGGGCTACTTTGGAAAGACGATCGACCACGACGAAAATAGCATTATTCCCTCTCTTGGTCCTGGGAAAACCGGTAATGAAATCCATACCAATTTTATCCCATTTCCATTCAGGAATAGCTAGGGGTTGAAGGGTGCCAGCAGGCCGTTGATGCTCTGCTTTTACACGACGACAGACGTTGCAATTAGCAATATACTGAGCAATTTCTCTCTTCATCCTAGTCCACCAGAACCTCTGGCGTAGGTCCTGATACATCTTAGTACTACCGGGATGAATGGTGAGAGGAGATTCATGAGCCTCCTTAAGGATCAACTGCCGTAGATGCTGGTTCTTGGGAACCACTAGACGGTTCTCAAAGTACACAACACCATGATCATTTGTGGAGAAACAACTAGCACCTCCGCTAGCAATGTTCTCTTTGATTTTAGATATTCCCTTATCTCGCTTTTGGGCAGCGATGATTTGATCCGTAAGAGTAGGTTTTGCTACCAAGGTGGAAAGAAAACCTTGAGGTACAATGTGAAGGTTAAGCTTCCGAAATTCCTCATGGAGAAGCGGTTGACCTTGTTGTAACATCAGGTTGTTACAATAAGATTTACGACTTAGCGCATCAGCCATGACGTTGGCTTTCCCTGGGGTGTAGGTTATTCCTAAGTCGAAGTCTGTGATCAATTCAACCCAACGTCTTTGCCTGAGATTCAGGTCCGGTTGGGTGAAAATGTACTTCAGACTTTGGTGATCAGTGAATATTTCGCAACGATTACCGAGGAGGTAATGTCGCCAGGTCTTAAGTGCATAGACTACGGCTGCAAGCTCTAGATCATGAGTAGGATAATTCTCCTCATGTGGGTGCAATTGCCGTGAGGCCTAAGCAATTACGTGTCGATCTTGCATGAGAATGCAACCTAGTCCTTGTCGCGAGGCGTCGCAGTAGATAAAAAAGTCCTTGGAGAAGTCTGGCGGTACCAGTACGGGAGCAGAAGTTAGGCGTCTTTTCAGTTCCTGAAAGCTGTGCTCACATTGTGGAGTCCACTCGAACTTCTTATCTTTCTTGAGGAGTTCGGTTAGAGGTTTAGCAACCTTGGAGAAGTTCTCGACAAAGCGGCGACAATAGCTCGCTAAGCCTAGAAAACTCCGAACTTGCTTGACCGATTCAGGTGGAGTCCAATTAAGGACGGCTTGAACTCGCTCAGGGTTAACAGCAATACCTTTACCAGATATTACATGACCTAGATAGGTCACTTCTGACAACCAGAATTCACATTTAGAAAATTTGGCATAAAGGCGATGCTCTCGAAGTTTATTCAACACTAGCCTTAAATGTTCGGCATGTTCTTCCTCGTTCTTGGAGTAGATGAGTATATCATCGAGGTAAACTACGACGAATTTATCCAAATACTCCATGAAGATTGAGTTCATTAACCGAGAAAAGGTGGCTGGAGCGTTGGTTAAACCGAAGGACATGACGGTGTACTCGTATTGGCCATAACGAGTAACAAAGGTCGTTTTAGGGATGTCCCCGTTTCTGATCTTGATTTGATGGTAGCCCAACCTCAAATCCATCTTGGAAAAGACTGAGGATCCAGCGAGCTGATCGTACAGGTCGTTGATCCTGGGAAGCGGATATTTGTTCTTGATTGTGACCAAATTGACAGGTCGGTAATCTACAACCATCCGGTCCGTACCATCCTTCTTCTTGACGAATAGGACGGGGCAAGCCCACGGAGAAGAGCTAGGTCGGATGAAACCCTTTTTCAAGGACTCATCGAGTTGTTTCTTAAGCTCGGCTAGCTCTAGGGGTGCCATCTTATAAGGTCTTCTAGCAATCGGAACGGTTCCGGGGATGAGGTCTATTACGAACTCAACATCCCTGTCAGGTGGAACACCTGGCAATTCCTCTGGGAAGACATCCGGGAAGTCACGGACTACCGGAATGTCCTCAAGGTCTGGCAAAGGGCTGGCGTTAAGAGAATATAATTGTCGCTTGGCTATTCGGGTCAAGACATTGACTATCTTCCCCGAAGGATGGGTGAGTTGAACAGTCCTAGAGAAGCAATCAATTTGGGCATGATGAGCTGACATCCAGTCCATACCCAGAATGATATTAATATCTGAAGATTTAAGGGCTATCAGAGACACGAGGAAAACAAGTCTGTCGACTTGGATTTCATTTCCATAACTTACTCTAGAAGTTTGCCATTTGGATCCCGGAGTTTGAATTACCATAGAGGTTGGCATATCACCGAATGCGACATTATGCAAACGAGCATAATTTTCAGATATAAAAGAATGAGAGGCTCCTGTATCGAAAAGAACAGATGCCGGGTGGCAATTAACAAGAAGCATACCGAGAACGACGTTGGGATCCTCTTGAGCTTCTTCGGCAGAGATACAGTTGACATGGCCACGTGAAGCGGTGACCGGCTTGGCGTGGAATATCTTTCCTGTCGGCTTGCCACGGCCAACAGCTTTAGCAGACTAGTTGGGGTTGGTCTGGGGACACTCACGCATATAGTGACCAGATTCCCCACACTTGAAACAAGTCACGGAACTGGTACGTGGAGGAGCATTGTTAGTTGGACCCCCATAGGGCTTGGCTGGAGCAGACTGTTGAACAGGGCGAGGCGTCTGGAAAGGTGGCCTCGGTGTGAACCTGGGTGGCAGGGCGGTGTTGGGTACCCACACGCGGCGCTTCTGAGGACCAGCACCGGATGAGGAACCCATGTCACGGCCATGCTTGCGTGTTGCATCATAATCAGTCTGACCAGTTTCAGCACTGATGGCCTTGTTAACAAGTTTCTGAAAGGATGTGCACTCATGCAGACGGAGGTCGCGGCGAAGCTCAGGACTAAGGCCCTTACGGAACCTTGCTTGCTTCTTGGCATCAGTAGACACTTCCTCAGTTGCATATCGTGCGAGATTACCAAACTCCCTGCTGTAAGCATCCACAGAGAGTCGGCCTTGGGTGAAACTGCAAAATTCTTCACGTTTACGGTCCATGAGACCCTCCGGAATGTGATGTTCACGAAAAGCCTCGCTGAATTCAGCCCAAGTAGTGACATGGCCCGCTGGGCGCATAGCTCCATAATTCTCCCACCATAGACTGGCAGGGCCTTCAAGATGATATGCAGCAAAGGTGACCTTGTCAGCCTCCGCTACCAGCGCGGAACGCAGTTTGTGAGCGATACTGCGAAGCCAGTCATCAGCGTCGAGAGGCTCGACGGAGTGGTGGAACGTGGGTGGATGTAATTTGATAAAATCACTGAGTGACACCACGTTAGTCCTCTGATGGTGTGCTGTATTCTGTTCAATACGCTCCAACAAACGGTTGGTCTCCCGCTTGTTTCTCTCAGCTTCCATCATAACCTCGGCTAGGGAAGGAGGATGAGGCAGATTTTCATTCCTGCCTTCACTGCCTTCGGCCTGCTCTTGAGAAGCAGGGTTAGCGCGCGTGTTGACCATCCTAGGTAAACAAGACAATGATTTAGTCAGGATGATAAAATTCCGACATAGGATACAGAATGTAAAAAATAACTCGAAATGCAAGATGATCATCCGTATGACATGGTAGATACAGAGACTACTTCTTTATTCCATCGTCATACACACCATACAGGGTTTAGTACAAGACCAAACAAAGTACTATTACGGTGAAAGAGGATTACATCTCATCGGAGGCATTCCAAGCTCCTATACATTATTTTTCTACACCTCCGGAAAGAGTACAACTAGGTCATATCCCACGAGTCACGCGGGGCGATAGATGACACAGCTAGTGCGAACTAGTGATACTACCACTAACTCAGACCGATCCGTAGTAGTCCTCGTAGAAGTCACCTCCATAGCCTGGAAGCTCAACATGATCATCCGGAAACAGACGATCTCGCGGAGCTTGTGGACCATAGGGGCTAGGATGAGGTCTTGGACCAACAGACGGTGGCCTGCGGGGGCCGCGAGGTGGGGTGATGCCTCCTACATCACGCCAACCCATCACGTCTGGCAGGGCAGATCTCACAGGATAGAGATCGCGCATATCTGAATATCCAGCTTGCACCGCCGGTGCGAACCGGGTCAAAGTGGCCCAGTGGTCAGCACGGGTATTGAAAAGCTCTAACCTCAAGGCCCGATTTTCACGGTCCTTATCCTCGAGCATCTCAGCAGTGGTGCGAGTCCGTGAATCCTCCTGAGTGGGGTCAGCATAGATAGCCTGGAGATACCCTTGTGCTCCCGGAAGTGATCCTGGCATATACCGGAAATCAGAGTCCCGAAATAGACCAGATCTGACTCGCATAATGGTCATCATAGAGTAGGCGGCGTCCTGCACAGCCATCTCAATAGTAACCCCGAGTCCATAGGAGCAGTGAAGGGGCTCGGTGGATCCAGGATAAGATGGAAATATCCTGACAGTGCAGAGATACTGGCTTTGATTAAAGTCTCGGAATTGCTCTTCGACCGTGTACTCAGGATACCAGCGGTATCCAGCCTCAGTCATTACCCTGACCAACTTGGCAGTATGGCCGGGTACATCTAGGCATCGAGTCAGGCGAACCACTTGATTGAGGTCGCGAGTGGCCATCTGAAAGCACAATCATAATGCAAAGGCATTAGAATTTCTAGCAAAATTTCGGCAGCATAACAGCTGTAAATGCTCAAGAAGGATTTTGAGACATTTGACAAAGGATTTCGTACACACTCAACATCATCATATCAAAGTTCTGAATCCATTCTAACAACATAATATGGTAGTAGAACTAAACTAGGCTTGTACCCATCAAACTTATAAGGTACTACTGATTACTAACACGTGATCCTGATAGAGAGAATAGATCCTAATTCCTTAACCCCCGGTGGAAGAATGGACTGACTCAGATCAGAATGTCATAAGATAAAGGAGTAAGAAGAGCCTTACGTTCCAACCCACAAACAATTCCCCTACATATAACTAAAGAATTTCTAGACTCAACATCGACCAGTTTGGCTTGGCGAACCTACAGGCAGTCCGGCTCTGATGCCAACGCTGTCAGGACCCCAACTCGATGTCACATCGATCTAGCCGGTAACACCTCATATCACTTTGCGGCCTCACGCACGGTATCCCCACGGGTGTCGCCTTACCTTTGCCCGGGACCGTTTGCACCTTTTGGCTCACGTATATGATAGTGTCGCTAGCATCCATATGATAAGGAGCCCGGGCTGACATGACTAGTCGTAAACCCAAAGTGGCACAGACTTACAGGGACAGGCATCCATGACCCAGCTTCGAACGTGTCGGTCATCAGCAAGTGGGTCCGGGCTGTAGCACTGGGCTAGCAGGACTCCGGTAAACCGGGCTGTAGCGGGCTAACAGGACTCCGGTACTCAAAGCGTGACATTTCCCCGAAGGGACAGACACAGGAACGAAGAAGGACACATGCCGGCCAGCCTAAGTGTTCCAGAGCAGTAGCAAGCTACCATGGCTCAGCGGTAACACTAGGAGACATTTCCCGGTAAGAGAGGCTACTAAAGATAAACAACTAGATAGTCAGATCCCACACATACCAAGCATTTCAATCATACACACAATATGCTCGATATGTGCAAATACAACGAAGCATCACAACATGACTCTACGACACAAGTACTTTATTTAAGGCTCAGGGAGCCATACATAGCATACACAAAGATACGGGTCACACGACCCAACATTCAAGTCATACAGTCATACAAACCAGCAGCGGAAGTACATTGTCTGAGTACAGACAACCAGTAAAGTAAAAGAGGCTTGGAAAGCCTAGCTATACTACGTGGTCCTTCACAAGCTCAGGGTCACCACCTGGGCCTTTAGCCTACTCGTTGATGTCAACGTCTACATAGAACCCATCAGAAGGGGTTGCAGCGTCTTCTGTAAAAAATGTAAATTATAGCAACATGAGTACAAAGGTACTCAGCAAGACTTACATCAGATCCTACATACATGCATATCATCAAGAAGGGTTGGTGGAGTTATTGTAGCAAGCCAGCTTTGACTCTTGGCTAGACTATCCTACGATACTCCAACTTGAAATGGTTTTGCGCACACGAGTCCACTACTCACCACTTCAATACACTACCGAGGATCCACCTCCGTCTTCCTACGGAAGAGCCATCCTCGGCACTCACACTTATCTTGAGGCTTTTAACAGTTTCCATTTACTTGTCTATGAACTGCATAAGCAACCAAGTAGTCCTTTACCGCGGACGCGACTATTCGAATAGATTATGATAACCCTGCAGGGGTGTACTTCTTCATACATGTTTCCACCACTTAGCGTCTGCACACGATATGTGCTCGGCAGACTTCAAGCGAAAGCCGACGTGGGTGTAGACCACGACCTACCTAAACACTTAAGCCTCTAGTCCAGGTTTATCGCCTATTCAGGTTCCATCCGCAGGGAGTCCGGCCGAGGTTTCCCATACGGCCCCGAACGATGTGAACAGGGTTCCCGAGATACCTAACGGGTATTCGGTACACCATGCCACGTACCTACCGCATCACAGCCCACCCCTACGGTCAGCGCTGTCCACGGCCTCCAGTAGGCTACAAACACCAGAAACTACTTGCAACTCCTGGACAGAGAGCTAGGGTGAATAAGAAGTCGAGCGGGGTCATATTTTAGGGCCCAATGCATGGTAGTAGCTGTATCTTAAATCACACATACAGATCTCAGTGCTTAAGGTCGGCTTCAATGAAACAACCCACCATGTACTCCTACATGGCCTCTCATCGATACCTTTACCAAATCGTGTTCACCACACCACTCTCATTACCGACATAATCATTTCACTCTAGCCATCACCCAGATGAACCAGACCTGACACGACTCTAAGCATAGCAGGCATAGCAAGGTAGGAACAACACATACATATGGCTCAATCAACTCCTACACATGCTAGTGGGTTTCATCTAGTTACTGTGGCAATGACAGGTCATGCAGAGGAAATGGGTTCAACTACCGTAGCACACAGCAGTTTGAAACGCGTTGTCTTAATGCAGTAAAGGAGAGCAGGAGCGAGAAATGGGATTGTATCAATATGATCAAATGGTTGGTCGCTTGCCTGATGGTTCGATGCACTGATACGGTTCTTTGTTAGGGTAATCACGGTACTCCTTGGAGGCAGAACCTGCCGCAAAGAACACCGATACACAACCATCACCAAACAATGTGCAACAATATGATGCATGCATGAAACATGGCAATATGAGTGTGTTGGGCTAATGTAACTAAAACCAGAAGGGTTTGAACAAATTTGAATCAAAGATTCAAATTTCAAACTCAAACATGGCCTTTAAAGTGCTTTTCCTTGTTCTGCTTGAAACATCAATTTAACTTGTTTGATCATGCATGAAAATAGTACAGATGGATAGATTGGATTTTTCTGATCATTTTTCATATATAATTTGTCCAATTTGGAGTTACAGAATAAAAGTTATGATTTTTTGAAGTTTAAATAATATTCTGGAATTTCCTGATTTAAATTAAATCCAGAATTATATATATTGCGCCAGCATGACGTCAGCATGACGTCAGTGGTCAACTGCGGCTGGCTGAGGTCAAACCTGACGTGTGGGGGCCACACGTCAGTGACAGGGGGGGTTTAACAGGATTAAATTAATCCTAATTAGGGATTAGTGGCGCTGGGGCCCACTGTCAGTGTCAGGGGGGGTTAGTTAGTTTAACTGATTCGGTTAGTGCTAATCCTAATTAGCTACAGGGCTGGGCCCACCTGTCAGGGACACAGGGGGGTTCCTGCCGTGGTCAAGGTGGGTCAAACCCACCGGCGACATGACGCCGGCGAGGCCCGAGACGGCGGCGCGATGCGGGATCGCGCTACAGGGCACGGGCGAGGCCGTGCTTGGGCTCGTTGGAGAGCCCTTGCTCCCGCGCGTCGAACGGTGGTGGTGGCCGTGCCTGGGGTGGCCTGTACCGTCGACGGCGACGACCGTGGCGGCTGCCGGAGCTCGGTTGAGCTCGGGGTCGAGGCTACAACGGCTGCGGGGATGCGGGGTTGGCACCTACGGCTTCTACGCGGTGCGGTGAGGGCGTGGGTGTGCTCGGTTGGGCGCTACGGTGACCGTGGCCACGACGGCGACATCGCCGGCGGCGTCGAGCTTCGGAGCTCAAGGGGGCGGCAGCTACAGAAGGCTAGGGACGACGGGGCAAGGGGGAATCGAATCAGTGGCTCACCGCGGAGCTGCAGGGATGGTTAGCGGGCTCGGGGACGGCCGGAGTGCAGCGAATCGACGGCGATGACCTCCGGTGGCCGAGGAGGGGAACGGCGACGTAGGCGGCGATGCAGGGCTTCCGGAGACCCGTGGATCGGTGGGGAGGAAGAGGGGGTCGAGGCGGAGCTCCTGAGCTAGTCGGGGGAGCGAGGGGTGGCCGGTGACGGCTGCTATGGCGAACGGCGGCGAGGGTGGTGTTCGGCCGTGTGAGAGAGAGAGCGAGGGAGAGGAGGGAGGAACTGAGGGAGAGTGAGAGAGAGCAGGGGGGAGGCGTGGCGTCGTCCGGGGCATCGAGCGAGGAGGGGAGGGCAGGCAGGCAGCCGAGCAGGTGGCGTGGCGCGGTGGCGCGCGCGCGCCGGCCACACTCCCCTCCCTCTGTCGAGGACGAAGACGACAGAGGAGGGAGGCGGCTGGGCCGCCTGCTGGCTGGGCCGGCCAGCTGGCTGGGCTGCACAGGGAGGAGCCCAGGTAAGGCTCTCCCTTTTAATTATTTTTGTTTTCTAATTTCTAACATTTGTTTTGATTTAAATAAAATATTAAATCATTTATTTACCTTATGCCAATTTTTGCAGGAGCTAGATATATTATTCCAGAGCTCCTTTATAATTGGCATAATATTTGGACATATATTAATATATATATAATTAATATATTTCCAATGCAAATGTCACACCCTAGCTAGTCATGCATTAGAGTGTTGCATCATGTTTACTCTTTCATCAGAAACTTGAAATGGGGATGACAGAACCCCCAGTCCCCTCTGAAACCAACTAGGGTTTACTAAAATAATTTTCAATGAACCTGAAATGCCCTTCTAAAATGCCCATCATTTTTGTCTTGGTTCAGAACCTCTGCAAAAGTGGTGCACATTTTCCTAGGCCATCTTAGGGTTTTTGAATTAAATCATAACTATTTGAATTTGGGCATTTAAAATAATATAAAATATTTAAATGCTCAAATATCTCCAAACTAAAATGTTTCATGTTGGAAATAATCCAACTATGAGCCAGGAGTAGTTTGGTGATTTTTGGAATTGCCTAGGTATTTTATTTAATTCAACAAAGTTGCAGATATATTAAATAAAAACAGAAAACAGAAAAGAAAGGGGAAGACTTACCTGTGCGGCCCAGCCAGCCGGCCGGCCCAGCCAGCAACCGACCCAGCCCAGCACTGTAGCTCCCCGTCGTCTTCCTCCCCACGCCCCGAAGCTGCTGCGTGCTCGCGCGCGCGCGGCCGCGCGGCCACCTCCTGCTTGCCGACGCCCTCCTGGCCGCGTGGACGACGCCCGCAGCCCGTCCCGATCCCCCCTGCTCTCTCTCACTCTCCCTGGCTCTCTCCTTCCTCTCTCTCGCTCGGCCGAACACGACCGTCGCCGCCGTTCGCCATAGCCACCGCCTCCGACCACCCCTCGCTCCCCCGATTAGCTCAGAAGCTCCGCCACAACTCCCTCTTCCTCCCCACCGCTCCACGGGTCCCCGGAAGCCCTGCATCGCCGCCACGTCGCCGTTCCCCTCTTCGGACTCCGACCACCGTCGCCGTCAAATTCGTCGTCTCCGGCGCGTCCCCGAGCCCGCTTCGACGCCCACTGCAACCGCGGTGAGCCCCCGGAGCGTTTCCCCCTTCTTCCCTGGTCTCTCCCGACCTCTAGGCCCTAGCTCCACCTCGACCGAGAGCTCCACGCCGCCGGCGATGTCGCCGCCGTGGCCACGGTCGCCGTAGCGCCCAACCGAGCACACCATCGTGCTCCACACATCACCAGGAGCACGTAGAACGCACCAACGCCTCCCCAAACCCCCTGCAACACTGATCCCGACCGCACCCGAACTCCGGCCGCCGCAGCCGAGCTCGCCGCCGTCAACTCCGGCCACCCCGAGCCCAACCACCACCACCAATAGACGCGGCTCAACCTCAGCAACACGTAGATGCCTTCCGCCGTCCATTTGGTCGCCGGAATGGCAAAAAGCACTCTCGCCGCCGTCTCGGATCTCGCCGGCGTCATGTCGCCGGTGGGGTTTGACTTGACCGACCTGGGGTTTGACCCCCCAGGGTCACTGACGCGTGGGCCCTGTCGGCCAGATGGTTAGGTTAGCGCTAACTACTGTTAGTCAACCCCCCCTGACACTAACAGTGGGCCCCAGCGCCACTAATTAGTAATTAGAATTAATTTAAATCTGTTTAACCCCCCCTGTCACTGACGTGTGGCCCCCACACGTCAGGTTTGACTTCAGCCAGCCGCAGTTGACCTGCTGACGTCACACTGACGTCAGGCTGACGCAGTAATTGAATTACCTGCAGGTCGGGCTGTAGCACTGGGCTAGCAGGACTCCGGTAAACCGGGCTGTAGCGGGCTAACAGGACTCCGGTACTCAAAGCGTGACATTTCCCCAAAGGGACAGACACAGGAACGAAGAAGGACACATGCCGGCCAGCCTAGGTGTTCCAGAGCAGTAGCAAGCTACCATGGCTCAGCGGTAACACTAGGAGACATTTCCCGGTAAGAGAGGCTACTAAAGATAAACAACTAGATAGTCAGATCCCACACATACCAAGCATTTCAATCATACACACAATATGCTCGATATGTGCAAATACAACGAAGCATCACAACATGACTCTACGACACAAGTACTTTATTTAAGGCTCAGGGAGCCATACATATCATACACAAAGGTACGGGTCTCACGACCCAACATACAAGTCATACAGTCATACAAGCCAACAGCGGAAGTAACTTGTCTGAGTACAGACAACTAGTAAAATAAAAGAGGCTTGGAAAGCCTAGCTATACTACGTGGTCCTTTACAAGTTCAGGGTCACCACCTGGGTCTTTAGCCTACTCGTTGATGTCAACGTCTACATAGAACCCATCAGAAGGGGTTGCAGCGTCTTCTGTAAAAATGTAGATTATAGCAACATGAGTACAAAGGTACTCAGCAAGACTTACATCAGATCCTACATACATGCATAGTATCAAGAAGGGTTGGTGGAGTTATTGCAGCAAGCCAGCTTTGACTCTTGGCTAGGCTATCCTACGATACTCCAACTTAAAATGGTTTTGCGCACACGAGTCCACTACTCACCACTTCAATACACTACCGAGGATCCACCTCCGTCTTCCTACGGAAGAGCCATCCTCGACACTCACACTTATCTTGAGGCTTTTAACAGTTTCCATTTACTTGTCTATGAACTGTATAGGCAACCAAGTAGTCCTTTACCACGGACGCGGCTATTCGAATAGATCATGATAACCCTGCAGGGGTGTACTTCTTCATACATGTTTCCACCACTTAGCGTCTGCACACGATATGTGCTCGGCAGACTTCAAGCGAAAGCCGACGTGGGTGTAGACCACGACCTACCTAAACACTTAAGCCTCTAGTCCAGGTTTATCGCCTATTCAGGTTCCATCCGCAGGGAGTCCGGCCGAGGTTTCCCATATGGCCCCGAACGATGTGAACAGGGTTCCCGGGATACCTAACGGGTATTCGGTACACCGTGCCACGTACCTACCGCATCACAGCCCACCCCTACGGTCAGCGCTGTCCACGGCCTCCAGTAGGCTACAAACACCAGAAACTACTTGCAGCTCCTGGACAGAGAGCTAGGGTGAATAGGAAGTCGAGCGGGGTCATATTTCAGGGCCCAATGTATGGTAGTAGCTGATTCTTAAATCACACATACAGATCTCAGTGCTTAAGGTCGGCTTCAATGAAACAACCCACCATGTACTCCTACATGGCCTCTCATCGATACCTTTACCAAATCGTGTTCACCATACCACTCTCATTATCGACATAATCATTTCACTCTAGCCCATCACCCAGATGAACCAGACCTGACACGACTCTAAGCATAGCAGGCATAGCAAGGTAGGAACAACACATACATATGGCTCAATCAACTCCTACACATGCTAGTGGGTTTCATCTAGTTACTGTGGCAATGACAGGTCATGCAGAGGAAATGGGTTCAACTACCGTAGCACACAGCAGTTTGAAACGCGTTGTCTTAATGCAGTAAAGGAGAGCAGGAGCGAGAACATGGGATTGTATCGATATGATCAAATGGTTGGTTGCTTGCCTGATGGTTCGATGCACTGATACGGTTCTTCGTTAGGGTAATCACGGTACTCCTCGGAGGCAGAACCTGCCGCAAAGAACACCGATACACAACCATCACCAAACAATGTGCAACAATATGATGCATGCATGAAACATGGCAATATGAGTGTGTTGGGCTAATGTAACTAAAACCAGAAGGGTTTGAACAAATTTGAATCAAAGATTCAAATTTCAAACTCAAACATGGCCTTTAAAGTGCTTTTCCTTGTTCTGCTTGAAACATCAATTTAACTTGTTTGATCATGCATGAAAATAGTACAGATGGATAGATTGGATTTTTCTGATCATTTTTCATATATAATTTGTCCAATTTGGAGTTACAGAATAAAAGTTATGATTTTTTGAAGTTTAAATAATATTCTGGAATTTCCTGATTTAAATTAAATCCAGAATTATATATATTGCGCCAGCATGACGTCAGCATGACGTCAGTGGTCAACTGCGGTTGGCTGAGGTCAAACCTGACGTGTGGGGGCCACACGTCAGTGACAGGGGGGGTTTAACAGGATTAAATTAATCCTATTAGGGATTAGTGGCGCTGGGGCCCACTGTCAGTGTCAGGGGGGGTTAGTTAGTTTAACTGATTCGGTTAGTGCTAATCCTAATTAGCTACAGGGCTGGGCCCACCTGTCAGGGACACAGGGGGGTTCCTGCCGTGGTCAAGGTGGGTCAAACCCACCGGCGACATGACGCCGGCGAGGCCCGAGACGGCGGCGCGATGCGGGATCGCGCTACAGGGCACGGGCGAGGCCGTGCTTGGGCTCGTTGGAGAGCCCTTGCTCCCGCGCGTCGAACGGTGGTGGTGGCCGTGCCTTGGGTGGCCTGTACCGTCGACGGCGACGACCGTGGCGGCTGCCGGAGCTCGGTTGAGCTCGGGGTCGAGGCTACAACGGCTGCGGGGATGCGGGGTTGGCACCTACGGCTTCTACGCGGTGCGGTGAGGGCGTGGGTGTGCTCGGTTGGGCGCTACGGTGACCGTGGCCACGACGGAGACATCGCCGGCGGCGTCGAGCTTCGGAGCTCAAGGGGAACGACGGGGCAAGGGGGAATCGAATCAGTGGCTCACCGCGGAGCTGCAGGGATGGTTAGCGGGCTCGGGGACGGCCGGAGTGCAGCGAATCGACGGCGATGATCTCCGGTGGCCGAGGAGGGGAACGACGACGTAGGCGGCGATGCAGGGCTTCCGGAGACCCGTGGATCGGTGGGGAGGAAGAGGGGGTCGAGGCGGAGCTCCTGAGCTAGTCGGGGGAGCGAGGGGTGGCCGGTGACGGCTGCTATGGCGAACGGCGGCGAGGGTGGTGTTCGGCCGTGTGAGAGAGAGAGCGAGGGAGAGGAGGGAGGAACTGAGGGAGAGTGAGAGAGAGCAGGGGGGAGGCGTGGCGTCGTCCGGGGCATCGAGCGAGGAGGGGAGGGCAGGCAGGCAGCCGAGCAGGTGGCGTGGCGCGGTGGCGCGCGCGCGCGCCGGCCACACTCCCCTCCCTCTGTCGAGGACGAAGACGACAGAGGAGGGAGGCGGGCTGGGCCGCCTGCTGGCTGGGCCAGCCAGCTGGCTGGGCCGCACAGTGGAGGAGCCCAGGTAAGCTCCTCCTGTTATTTATTTTTCTGTTTTCTAATTTCTGACATTTGTTTTGATTTAAATAATATATTAAATCATTTATTTACCCTATGCCAATTTTTGCAGGAGCTAGATATATTATTCCAGAGCTCCTTTATAATTGGCATAATATTTGGACATATATTAATATATATAATTAATATATTTCCAATGCAAATATTTATGCATTAATTCCAAATGCCCAAAATAAATACCTATGAGCTCTTAAAAATATTGGTTTGATTTTTATCTCTGTCCAATATTTTCAGAGAGCAACATGAGCATTTTCTTGGACCCTTTTGGAGAAATTTTTATTTGGGTCATTTTCAAAATGATTCTGAGGGTTTCACAGATCCCCATTTCAAGTTTCTGATGAAAGAGTAAACATGATGCAACACTCTAATGCATGACTAGCTAGGGTGTGACAACTCACCCCCACTCAAAAGAATCTCGTCCCGAGATTTAGGTTCCTCCGGGAAGAAGGCGGGATACTCAAGTCGAAGACGATCCTCCCTTTCCCAGGTTGCTTCATCCTCCGAATGGTGCGACCATTGAACTTTGAGAAACTTGATATTATGACGTCGGGTGGTACGTTCAGCCTGATCGAGGATACGAATGGGGTACTCTCGATATGTAAGATTATCTTGGAGATCAAGCGTTTCGTGGTCCACTTCACGGATAGGATCCGAGAAGCAACGCCTGAGTTGAGAAACGTGGAAGACATCGTGGACTCTGGAGAGGTGCGGAGGTAGTTCCAACTGGTAGGCAACTTCTCCTCGTTTGGCGAGAATGCGAAAAGGTCCAATGTAACGAGGAGCCAATTTGCCTTTGATACCGAAACGATGGGTTCCCTTCAGAGGGGTGACCCGAAGATAAGCCTTCTCGTCAACCTCGAAAGTCATAGCCTTATGTTTTCGGTCATATTGACTCTTTTGACGAGATTGGGCTGTTTTCAACTTTTCACGAACGATACGAACTTGTTCTTCTGCTTCCTGAATCATATCCGGGCCAAAGAATTGTCTTTCCCCGGTCTCTGACCAGTTAAGGGGTGTTCGACACCGTCGTCCATAGAGAACTTCAAAAGGGGCTTTACCCAAGCTAGATTGATAGCTGTTGTTGTAAGCGAATTCGGCAAATGGAAGGCACTTCTCCCAGTCCATTCCGAATGAGATAACAGAGGCTCGAAGCATGTCTTCTAGAATCTGATTGACGCGTTCCACTTGACCACTTGACTGAGGGTGGAAAGCTGTGCTAAAAGAGAGACGAGTTCCCATAGCATTTTGGAAACTTTCCCAAAATCGAGAGGTGAAAAGACTTCCTCGATCCGAGTTAATTTCCAAAGGAACACCATGGAGAGACACTATTCGGGAGATGTACAAATCTGCCAGCTGACTAGCGGTTATGCTCTCACGAACAGGTAAGAAATGAGCTACTTTGGAAAGACGATCGACCACGACGAAAATAGCATTATTCCCTCTCTTGGTCCTGGGAAACCCGGTAATGAAATCCATATCCCATTTCCATTCAGGAATAGCTAAGGGTTGAAGGGTGCCAGCAGGCTGTTGGTGCTCTGCTTTTACACGACGACAGACGTCGCAATTTGCAATATACTGAGCAATTTCTCTCTTCATCCTAGTCCACCAGAACCTCTGGCGTAGGTCCTGATACATTTTAGTGCTACCGGGATGAATGGTGAGAGGAGATTCATGAGCTTCCTTAAGGATCAACTGCCGCAGATGCTGGTTCTTGGGAACCACTAGACGGTTCTCAAAGTACACAACACCATGATCATTTGTGGAGAAACAACTAGCACCTCCGCTAGCAATGTTCTCTTTGATTTTAGATATTCCCTTATCTCGCTTTTGGGCAGCGATGATTTGATCCGTAAGAGTAGGTTTTGCTACCAAGGTGGAAAGAAAACCTTGAGGTACAATGTGAAGGTTAAGCTTCCGAAATTCCTCATGGAGAAGCGGTTGACTTTGTTGTAACATCAGGTTGTTACAATAAGATTTACGACTTAGCGCATCAGCCATGACGTTGGCTTTCCCTGGGGTGTAGGTTATTCCTAAGTCGAAGTCTGTGATCAATTCAACCCAACGTCTCTGCCTGAGATTCAAATCCGGTTGGGTGAAAATATACTTCAGACTTTGGTGATCAGTGAATATTTCGCAACGATTACCGAGGAGGTAATGTCGCCAGGTCTTAAGTGCATAGACTACGGGTGCAAGCTCTAGATCATGAGTAGGATAATTCTCCTCATGTGGGTGCAATTGCCGTGAAGCGTAGGCAATTACGTGTCGATATTGCATAAGAATGCAACCTAGTCCTTGTCGCGAGGCGTCGCAGTAGATAACAAAGTCCTTGGAGAAGTCTGGCGGTACCAGTACGGGAGCAGAGGTCAGGCGTCTTTTCAGTTCCTGAAAGCTGTGCTCACATTGTGGAGTCCATTCGAACTTTTTATCTTTCTTGAGGAGTTCGGTTAGAGGTTTAGCAACTTTGGAGAAGTTCTCGACAAAGCGACGGCAATAGCTCGCTAAGCCTAGAAAACTCCGAACTTGCTTGACCGATTCAGGTGGAGTCCAATTAAGGACGGCTTGAACTCGCTCAGGGTTAACAGCAATACCTTTACCAGATATTACATGACCCAGATAGGTCACTTCTGACAACCAGAATTCACATTTAGAAAATTTGGCATAAAGGCGATGCTCTCGAAGTTTCTGCAACACTAGCCTTAGATGTTCGGCATGTTCTTCCTCGTTCTTGGAGTAGATGAGTATATCATCGAGGTAAACCACGACGAATTTATCCAAATACTCCATGAAGATTGAGTTCATTAACCGAGAAAAGGTGGCTGGAGCGTTGGTTAATCCGAAGGACATGACGGTGTACTCGTATTGGCCGTAACGAGTAACAAAGGCCGTTTTAGGAATGTCCCCGTTTCTGATTTTGATTTGATGGTAGCCCAACCTCAAATCCATCTTAGAGAAGACTGAGGATCCAGCGAGCTGATCATACAGGTCGTTGATCCTGGGAAGCGGATATTTGTTCTTGATTGTGACCAAATTAACAGGTCGGTAATCTACAACCATCCGGTCCGTACCATCCTTCTTCTTGACGAATAGGACGGGGCAAGCCCACGGAGATGAGCTAGGTCGGATGAAACCCTTTTTCAAGGACTCATCGAGTTGTTTCTTAAGCTCGGCTAGTTCTAGGGAGTATAACCGCTAGTCAGCTGGCAGATTTGTACATCTCTTGAATAGTGTCTCTCCATGGTGTTCCTTTGGAAATTAACTCGGATCGAGGAAGTCTTTTCACCTCTCGATTTTGGGAAAGTTTCCAAAATGCTATGGGAACCCGTCTTTCCTTTAGCACCGCTTTCCACCCTCAGTCGAGTGGTCAAGTGGAACGCGTCAACCAAATTCTAGAAGACATGCTTCGAGCCTCTGTTATCTCATTCGGAATGGACTGGGAGAAGTGCCTTCCGTTTGCCGAATTCGCTTACAACAACAGCTATCAATCTAGCTTGGGTAAAGCCCCTTTTGAAGTTCTCTATGGACGACGATGTCGAACACCCCTTAACTGGTCAGAGACCGGGGAAAGACAATTCTTTGGCCCGGACATGATTCAGGAAGCAGAAGAACAAGTTCGTATCGTTCGTGAAAAGTTGAAAACAGCCCAATCCCGTCAAAAGAGTCAATATGACCGAAAACATAAGGCTATGACTTTCGAGGTTGACGAGAAGGCTTACCTTCGGGTCACCCCTCTGAAGGGAACCCATCGTTTCGGTATCAAAGGCAAATTGGCTCCTCGTTACATTGGACCTTTTCGCATTCTTGCCAAACGAGGAGAAGTTGCCTACCAATTGGAACTACCTCCGCACCTCTCCAGAGTTCACGATGTCTTCCACGTTTCTCAACTCAGGCGTTGCTTCTCGGATCCTATCCGTGAAGTGGACCACGAAACGCTTGATCTCCAAGATGATCTTACATATCGAGAGTACCCCATCCGTATCCTCGATCAAGCCGAACGTACCACGCGACGTCATAATATCAAGTTTCTCAAAGTTCAATGGTCGCACCATTCCGAGGATGAAGCAACTTGGGAAAGGGAGGATCGTCTTCGACTCGAGTATCCCGCCTTCTTCCCGGAGGAACCCAAATCTCGGGACGAGATTCTTTTGAGTGGGGGTGAGTTGTCACACCCTAGCTAGTCATGCATTAGAGTGTTGCATCATGTTTACTCTTTCATCAGAAACTTGAAATGGGGATGACAGAACCCCCAGTCCCCTCTGAAACCAACTAGGGTTTACTAAAATAATTTTCAATGAACCTGAAATGCCCTTCTAAAATGCCCATCATTTTTGTCTTGGTTCAGAACCTCTGCAAAAGTGGTGCACATTTTCCTAGGCCATCTTAGGGTTTTTGAATTAAATCATAACTATTTGAATTTGGGCATTTAAAATAATATAAAATATTTAAATGCTCAAATATCTCCAAACTAAAATGTTTCATGTTGGAAATAATCCAACTATGAGCCAGGAGTAGTTTGGTGATTTTTGGAATTGCCTAGGTATTTTATTTAATTCAACAAAGTTGCAGATATATTAAATAAAAACAGAAAACAGAAAAGAAAGGGGAAGACTTACCTGTGCGGCCCAGCCAGCCGGCCGGCCCAGCCAGCAACCGACCCAGCCCAGCACTGTAGCTCCCCGTCGTCTTCCTCCCCACGCCCCGAAGCTGCTGCGTGCTCGCGCGCGCGCGGCCGCGCGGCCACCTCCTGCTTGCCGACGCCCTCCTGGCCGCGTGGACGACGCCCGCAGCCCGTCCCGATCCCCCCTGCTCTCTCTCACTCTCCCTGGCTCTCTCCTTCCTCTCTCTCGCTCTCTCTCTCGCTCGGCCGAACACGACCGTCGCCGCCGTTCGCCATAGCCACCGCCTCCGACCACCCCTCGCTCCCCCGATTAGCTCAGAAGCTCCGCCACAACTCCCTCTAACTCCCCACCGCTCCACGGGTCCCCGGAAGCCCTGCATCGCCATCACGTCGCCGTTCCCCTCTTCGGACTCCGACCACCGTCGCCGTCAAATTCGTCGTCTCCGGCACGTCCCCGAGCCCGCTTCGACGCCCACTGCAACCGCGGTGAGCTATGCCACCGTTTCCCCCTCTCCTTCCCCTCGTTCCCTCACCGTAGCCACCTCCCCACCACGGCCGAACCTCCGCCGTTGCCGAGCTCGCCGTCGACGCAGCTCCGGTGACCATTTGGTCACCCCGGCGAGTCCAACAAGTTCGCAAGACCCCGTAGAGCATTCCTAGCGCCTCGCTTTGCTCGACTTCGAGCTCCAGCACCGATCCCGTGCACGACCGAACCCCGGCGGCCGCAGCCGAGCTCGCCGCCGTCGACTCCGGCCACCCCGAGCCCAACCACCACCACCAATAGACGCGGCTCAGCCTCAGCAACACGTAGATGCCTTCCGCCGTCCATTTGGTCGCCGGAATGGCAAAAAGCACTCTCGCCGCCGTCTCGGATCTCGCCGGCGTCATGTCGCCGGTGGGGTTTGACCTGACCGACCTGGGGTTTGACCCCCCAGGGTCACTGACGCGTGGGCCCTGTCGGCCAGGTGGTTAGGTTAGCGCTAACTACTGTTAGTCAACCCCCCCTGACACTGACAGTGGGCCCCAGCGCCACTAATCAGTAATTAGGATTAATCTAAATCTGTTTAACCCCCCCTGTCACTGACGTGTGGCCCCCACACGTCAGGTTTGACTTCAACCAGCCACAGTTGACCACTGACGTCATGCTGACGTCATGCTGACGCAGTAATTGAATTTCTGGATTTAAATTAAATCAGGAAATTCCAGAATATTATTTAAACTTCAAAAATTCATAACTTTTATTCTGTAACTCCAAATTGGACAAATTATATATGAAAAATGATCAGAAAAATCCAATCTATCCATCTGTACTATTTTCATGCATGATCAAACAAGTTAAATTGATGTTTTAATCAGAACAAGGAAAGGCACTTTAAAAGGCCATATTTGAATTTGGAATTTGAATCTTTGATTCAAATTTGTTCAAACTCTTCTGGCTTTAGTTGCATTAGCCCAACACACTCATATTGCCATGTTTCATGCATGCATCATATTGTTGCATATTGTTTGGTGATGTTTGTGTATCGGTGTCCTTTGCGACAGGATCTGTTCCCGAGGAGTACCGTGATTACCCTAACGAAGAACCGTATCCGTGCAACGAACCATCAGGCAAGCAACCAACCATTTGATCATATCGATACAATCCCATGTTCTCGCTCCTGCTCTCTTTTACTGCATTAAGACAACGCGATTCAAACTGCTGTGTGCTACGGTAGTTGAACCCATTTCCTCTGCATGACCTGTCATTGCCACAGTAACTAGATGAAACCCACTAGCATGTGTAGGAGTTGATTGAGCCATATGTATGTGTTGTTCCTACCTTGCTATGCCTGCTATGCTTAGAGTCGTGTCAGGTCTGGTTCATCTGGGTGATGGGCTAGAGTGAAATGATTATGTCGGTAATGAGAGTGGTGTGGTGAACACGATTTGGTAAAGGTATCGATGAGAGGCCATGTAGGAGTACATGGTGGGTTGTTTCATTGAAGCCGACCTTAAGCACCGAGATCTGTATGTGTGATTTAAGAATTAGCTACTACCATACATTGGGCCCTGAAATATGACCCCGCTCGACTTCTTATTCACCCTAGCACTCTGTCCAGGAGTTGCAAGTAGTTTCTGGTGTTTGTAGTCTACTGGAGGCCGTGGACAGCGCTGACCGTAGGGGTGGGCTGTGATGCGGTAGGTACGTGGCCGGGTGTACCGAATACCCGTTAGGTATCTCGGGAACCCTGTTCACATCGTTCGGGGCCGTATGGGAAACCTCGGCCGGACTCCCTGCGGATGGAACCTGAATAGGCGATAAACCTGGACTAGAGGCTTAAGTGTTTAGGTAGGTCGTGGTCTACACCCACGTCGGCTTTCGCTTGAAGTCTGCCGAGCACATGTCGTGTGCAGACGCTAAGTGGTGGAAACATGTATGAAGAAGTACACCCCTGCAGGGTTAACATGATCTATTCGAATAGCCGCGTCCGCGGTAAAGGACTACTTGGTTGCCTATACAGTTCATAGACAAGTAAATGGATACTATTAAAAGCCTCAAGATAAGTGTGAGTGCCGAGGATGGCTCTTCCGTAGGAAGACGGAGGTGAATCCTCGGTAGTGTATTGAAGTGGTGAGTAGTGGACTCGTGTGCGCAAAACTATTTCAAGTTGGAGTATCGTAGGATAGTCTAGCCAAGAGTCAAAGCTGGCTTGCTGCAATAACTCCACCGACCCTTCTTGATACTATGCATGTATGTAGGATCTGATGTAAGTCTTGCTGAGTACCTTTGTACTCATGTTGCTATAATCTACATTTTTACAGAAGACGCTGCAACCCCTTCTGATGGGTTCTATGTAGACGTTGACATCAACGAGTAGGCTAAAGACCCAGGTGGTGACCCTGAGCTTGTGATGGACCACATAGTATAGTTAGGCTTCCAAGCCTCTTTTATTTTACTAGTTGTCTGTACCCAGACAAAGTACTTCCGCTGTTGGTTTGTATGACTGTATGACTTGTATGTGGGGTCGTGAGACCCGTACCTGTGTGTATGATATGTATGGCTCCCTGAGCCTTAAATAAAGTACTTGTGTCGTAGAGTCATGTTGTGATGCTTCGTTGTATTCGCACATATCGAGCATATTGTGTGTATGATTGAAATGCTTGGTATGTGTGGGATCTGACTATCTAGTTGTTTATCTTTAGTAGCCTCTCTTACCGGGAAATGTCTCCTAGTGTTACCGCTGAGCCATGGTAGCTTGCTACTGCTCTGGAACACTTAGGCTGGCCGGCATGTGTCCTTCTTCGTTCCTGTGTCTGTCCCTTCGGGGAAATGTCACGCTTTGAGTACCGGAGTCCTGTTAGCCCGCTACAGCCCGGTTTACCGGAGTCCTGCTAGCCCAGTGCTACAGCCTGGACCCACTTGCTGATGACCGACACGTTCGAAGCTGGGTCATGGATGCCTGTCCCTGTAAGTCTGTGCCACTTTGGGTTTACGACTAGTCATGTCAGCCCGGGCTCTTTATCATATGGATGCTAGCGACACTATCATATACGTGAGCCAAAAGGCGCAAACGGTCCCGGGAAAAGGTAAGATGACACCCGTGGGGATACCGTGCGTGAGGCCGCAAAGTGATATGAGGTGTTACCAGCTAGATCGATGTGACATCGAGTCGGGGTCCTGACAGCGTTGGCATCAGAGCCGGACTGCCTGTAGGTTCTCCAAGCCAAACTGGTCGATGTTGAGTCTAGAAATTCTTTAGTTATATGTACGGGAATTGTTTGTGGGATGGAACGTAAGGCTCTTTTTACTCCTTATACCTTATGACATTCTGATCTGAGTCAGTCCATTCTTCCACCGGGGGTTAAGGAATTAGGATCTGCTCTCTCTATCAGGATCACGAGTTACTAATCAGTAGTACCTTATAAGTTTGATGGTTACAAGCCTAGTTCAGTTCTACCACCACATTATGTTGCCAACATGGTTTCAGAACTTTGATATGATGATGTTGAGTGTGTACGAAATCCTTTGTCAAATGTCTCAATATCCTTTTTGAGCATTTACAGCTGTTATGCTGCCGAAATTTTGCTAGAAATTCTAATGCCTTTGCATTATGATCATGCTTTCAGATGGCCACTCGCGACCTCAATCAAGTGGTTCGCCTGACTCGATGCGTAGATGTACCCGGCCATACTGCTAAGTTGGTCAGGGTAATGACTGAGGCTGGATACCGCTGGTATCCTGAGTACACGGTCGAAGAGCAATTCCGAGACTTTAATCAAAGCCAGTATCTCTGCACTGTCAGGATATTTCCATCTTATCCTGGATCCACTGAGCCTCTTCACTGCTCCTATGGACTCGGGGTTACTATTGAGATGGCTGTGCAGGACGCCGCCTACTCCATGATGACCATTATGCGAGTCAGATCTGGGTTATTTTGGGACTCTGATTTCCGGTATATGCCAGGATCACTTCCGGGAGCACAAGGGTATCTCCAGGCTATCTATGCTGATCCCACTCAGGAGGATTCACGGACTCGCACCACTGCTGAGATGCTCGAGGATAAGGACCGTGAAAATCGGGCCTTAAGGTTAGAGCTCTTCAATACCCGTGCTGACCACTGGGCCACTTTGACTCGGTTCGCACCGGCGGTGCAAGCTGGATATTCAGATATGCGCGATCTCTATCCTGTGAGATCTGCTCTGCCAGACGTGATGGTTTGGCGTGATGTAGGAGGCATCACCCCACCTCGCGGTCCCCGCAGGCCACCGTTTGTTGGTCCAAGGCCTCATCCTAGCCCCTATGGTCCACAAGCTCCGCGAGATCGTCTGTTTCCGGATGAACATGTTGAGCTTCCAGGCTATGGAGGCGACTTCTACGAGGACTACTATGGATCGGTCTGAGTTAGTGGTAGTACCACTAGTTCGCACTAGCTGTGTCGTCTATCGTCCCGCGTGACTCGTGGGATATGTCCTAGTTTGTACCCTTTCCGGAGGTGTAGAAAAATAATGTATAGGAGCTTGGAATGCCTCCGATGAGATGTAATCCTCCTTTCACCGTATTAGTACTTTGCTTGGTCTTGTACTAAACCTTGTATGGTGTGTATGACGATGGAATAAAGAAGCAGTTTCTGTATCTACCATGTCATACGGATGATCATCTTGCATTCCGAGTTATTCCTTACATTATGTATCCTATGTCGGAATTTTATCATTCTGACTAAATCATTGTCTTGTTTACCTAGGATGGTCAACACGCGCGCCAACCCTGCTTCCCAAGAGAAGGCCGAAGGCAGTGAAGCCAGGGATGTAAATCTGCCTCATCCTCCTTCACTAGCCGAGGTTATGATGGAAGCCGAGAGAAACAAGCGGGAGACAAACCGTTTGTTGGAGCGTATTGAACAGAATACAGCACACCATCAGAGGGCTAACGTGGTGTCACTTAGTGATTTTATCAAATTGCATCCACCCACGTTCCACCACTCCGTCGAGCCTCTCGACGCTGATGACTGGCTTCGCAGTATCTCTCACAAGCTGCGTTCCGCGCTGGTAGCGGAGGCTGACAAGGTCACCTTTGCTGCGTATCATCTTGAAGGCCCCGCCAGTCTATGGTGGGAGAATTATGGAGCTATGCGCCCAGCGGGCCATGTCACAACCTGGGCTGAATTCAGCGAGGCTTTCCGTGAACATCACATTCCGGAGGGTCTCATGGACCGTAAACGTGAAGAATTTTGCAGTTTCACCCAAGGCCGACTTTCTGTGGATACCTATAGCAGAGAGTTTGGTAATCTCGCCCGATATGCAACTGAGGAAGTGTCTACCGACGCCAAGAAGCAAGCAAGGTTCCGTAAGGGCCTTAGTCCTGAGCTTCGCCGCGACCTCCGTCTGCATGAGTGCACATCTTTTTCGAAACTTGTCAACAAAGCCATCAGTGCTGAAACTGGTCAGACTGATTATGACGCAACACGCAAGCATGGACGTGACATGGGTTCCTCATCCGGTGCTGGTCCTCAGAAGCGCCGCGTGTGGGTACCCAACACCGCCCTGCCACCCAGGTTCACACCGAGGCCATCTTTCCAGGCGCCTCGCCCTGTTCAACAGTCTGCTCCGGCCAAGCCCTATGGGGGTCCAACCAATAATGCTCCTCCACGTACCAGTTCCGTGACTTGTTTCAAGTGTGGGGAATCTGGTCATTATATGCGTGAGTGTCCCCAGACCAACCCCAATCAATCTACTAAAGCTGTTGGCCGTGGCAAGCCGACAGGAAAAGTGTTTCATGCTAAACCGGTCACCGCTTCACGTGGCCATGTCAACTGTATCTCTGCCAAAGAAGCTCAAGAGGACCCCAACGTCGTTCTCGGTACGCTTCTTGTTAATTGCCACCCGGCATCTGTTCTTTTCGATACAGGAGCCTCTCATTCTTTTATATCTGAAAATTATGCTCGTTTGCATAACGTTGCATTCTGTGACTTGCCATCCACTATGGAAATCTCTACCCCTGGGTCTAGATGGCAGACCTCTAGGGTAAGTTATGGAAATGAAATCCAAGTCGACAGACTTGTTTTCCTTGCATCCTTGATAGCCCTTAAATCTTCAGATATTAATATCATTTTGGGTATGGACTGGATGTCAGCTCATCAAGCCAAAATTGATTGCTTCTCTAGGACTGTTCAACTCACCCATCCTTCGGGAAAGATAGTCAACGTCTTGACCCGAATAGCCAAGCGACAATTATACTCTCTTAACGCCAGCCCTTTGCCAGACCTTGAGGACGTTCCGGTAGTCTGTGACTTCCCGGATGTCTTTCCAGAGGAATTGCCAGGTGTTCCACCTGACAGGGATGTCGAGTTCGTAATCGACCTCATCCCCGGAACCGTTCCGATTGCTAGAAGACCCTATAAGATGGCACCCCTAGAACTAGCCGAGCTTAAGAAACAACTCGATGAATCCTTGAAAAAGGGTTTCATCCGCCCTAGTTCATCTCCGTGGGCTTGCCCCGTCCTATTCGTCAAGAAGAAGGATGGTACGGACCGGATGGTTGTAGATTACCGACCTGTCAATTTGGTCACAATCAAGAACAAATATCCACTTCCCAGGATCAACGATCTGTATGATCAGCTCGCTGGATCCTCAGTCTTCTCCAAGATGGATTTGAGGTTGGGCTACCATCAAATCAAAATCAGAAACGGGGACATTCCTAAAACGGCCTTTGTTACTCGTTATGGCCAATACGAGTACACCGTCATGTCCTTCGGTTTAACCAACGCTCCAGCCACCTTTTTCTCGGTTAATGAACTCAATCTTCATGGAGTATTTGGATAAATTCGTCGTAGTTTATCTCGATGATATACTCATCTACTCCAAGAACGAGGAAGAACATGCCGAACATCTAAGGCTAGTGTTGAAGAAACTTCGAGAGCATCGCCTTTATGCCAAATTTTCAAATGTGAATTCTGGTTGTCAGAAGTGACCTATCTGGGTCATGTAATATCTGGTAAAGGTATTGCTGTTAACCCTGAGCGAGTTCAAGCCGTCCTTGATTGGACTCCACCCGAATCGGTCAAGCAAGTTCGGAGTTTTCTAGGCTTAGCGAGCTATTGCCGTCGCTTTGTCGAGAACTTCTCCAAAGTTGCTAAACCTCTAACCGAACTCCTCAAGAAAGATAAGAAGTTCGAATGGACTCCACAATGTGAGCACAGCTTTCAGGAACTGAAAAGACGCCTGACCTCTGCTCCTGTGCTGGTACCGCCAGACTTCTCCAAGGACTTTGTTATCTACTGCGATGCCTCGCGACAAGGACTAGGTTGCATTCTCATGCAAGATCGACACGTAATTGCTTACGCTTCACGGCAATTGCACCCACATGAGGAGAATTATCCTACTCATGATCTAGAGCTTGCAGCCGTAGTCTATGCACTTAAGACCTGGCGACATTACCTCCTCGGTAATCGTTGCGAGATATTCACTGATCACCAAAGTCTGAAGTACATCTTCACCCAACCGGATCTGAATCTTAGGCAAAGACGTTGGGTTGAATTGATCACTGACTTCGACTTAGGAATAACCTACACCCCAGGGAAAGCCAACGTCATGGCTGATGCGTTAAGTCGTAAGTCTTATTGTAACAATCTGATGTTACAACAAAGTCAACCGCTTCTCCATGAGGAATTTCGGAAGCTTAACCTTCACATTGTACCTCAAGGTTTTCTTTCCACCTTGGTAGCAAAACCTACTCTTACGGATCAAATCATCGCTGCCCAAAAGCGAGATAAGGGAATATCTAAAATCAAAGAGAACATTGCTAGCGGAGGTGCTAGTTGTTTCTCCACAAATGATCATGGTGTTGTGTACTTTGAGAACCGTCTAGTGGTTCCCAAGAACCAGCATCTACGGCAGTTGATCCTTAAGGAGGCTCATGAATCCCCTCTCACCATTCATCCCGGTAGTACTAAGATGTATCAGGACCTACGCCAGGGGTTCTGGTGGACTAGGATGAAGAGAGAAATCGCTCAGTATATTGCTAATTGCGACGTTTGTCGTCGTGTAAAAGCAGAGCATCAATGGCCTGCTGGCACCCTTCAACCCTTAGCTATTCCTGAATGGAAATGGGATAAAATTGGTATGGATTTCATTACCGGCTTTCCCAGAACCAAAAGAGGGAATAATGCTATTTTCGTCGTGGTCGATCGTCTTTCCAAAGTAGCTCATTTCTTACCTGTTCGTGAGAGTATAACCGCTAGTCAGCTGGCAGATTTGTACATCTCCCGAATAGTGTCCCTCCATGGTGTTCCTTTGGAAATCAATTCGGATCGAGGAAGTCTCTTTCACCTCTCGATTTTGGGAAAGTTTCCAAAATGCTATGGGAACCCGTCTCTCCTTCAGCACCGCTTTCCACCCTCAGTCAAGTGGTCAAGTGGAACGCGTCAACCAAATTCTAGAAGACATGCTTCGAGCCTCTGTTATCTCGTTCGGAATGGACTGGGAGAAGTGCCTTCCATTTGCCGAATTCGCTTACAACAACAGCTATCAATCTAGCTTGGGTAAGCCCCTTTTGAAGTTCTCTATGGACGACGATGTCGAACACCCCTTAACTGGTCAGAGACCGGGGAAAGACAATTCTTTGGCCCGGATATGATTCAGGAAGCAGAAGAACAAGTTCGTATCGTTCGTGAAAAGTTGAAAACAGCCCAATCCCGTCAAAAGAGTCAATATGACCGAAAACATAAGGCTATGACTTTCGAGGTTGACGAGAAGGCTTACCTTCGGGTCACCCCTCTGAAGGGAACCCATCGTTTCGGTATCAAAGGCAAATTGGCTCCTCGTTACATTGGACCTTTTCGCATTCTTGCCAAACGAGGAGAAGTTGCCTACCAATTGGAACTACCTCCGCACCTCTCCAGAGTTCACGATGTCTTCCACGTTTCTCAACTCAGGCGTTGCTTCTCGGATCCTATCCGTGAAGTGGACCACGAAACGCTTGATCTCCAAGATGATCTTACATATCGAGAGTACCCCATCCGTATCCTCGATCAAGCCGAACGTACCACGCGACGTCATAATATCAAGTTTCTCAAAGTTCAATGGTCGCACCATTCCGAGGATGAAGCAACTTGGGAAAGGGAGGATCGTCTTCGACTCGAGTATCCCGCCTTCTTCCCGGAGGAACCCAAATCTCGGGACGAGATTCTTTTGAGTGGGGGTGAGTTGTCACACCCTAGCTAGTCATGCATTAGAGTGTTGCATCATGTTTACTCTTTCATCAGAAACTTGAAATGGGGATGACAGAACCCCAGTCCCCTCTGAAACCAACTAGGGTTTACTAAAATAATTTTCAATGAACCTGAAATGCCCTTCTAAAATGCCCATCATTTTTGTCTTGGTTCAGAACCTCTGCAAAAGTGGTGCACATTTTCCTAGGCCATCTTAGGGTTTTTGAATTAAATCATAACTATTTGAATTTGGGCATTTAAAATAATATAAAATATTTAAATGCTCAAATATCTCCAAACTAAAATGTTTCATGTTGGAAATAATCCAACTATGAGCCAGGAGTAGTTTGGTGATTTTTGGAATTGCCTAGGTATTTTATTTAATTCAACAAAGTTGCAGATATATTAAATAAAAACAGAAAACAGAAAAGAAAGGGGAAGACTTACCTGTGCGGCCCAGCCAGCCGGCCGGCCCAGCCAGCAACCGACCCAGCCCAGCACTGTAGCTCCCCGTCGTCTTCCTCCCCACGCCCCGAAGCTGCTGCGTGCTCGCGCGCGCGCGGCCGCGCGGCCACCTCCTGCTTGCCGACGCCCTCCTGGCCGCGTGGACGACGCCCGCAGCCCGTCCCGATCCCCCCTGCTCTCTCTCACTCTCCCTGGCTCTCTCCTTCCTCTCTCTCGCTCTCTCTCTCGCTCGGCCGAACACGACCGTCGCCGCCGTTCGCCATAGCCACCGCCTCCGACCACCCCTCGCTCCCCCGATTAGCTCAGAAGCTCCGCCACAACTCCCTCTACCTCCCCACCGCTCCACGGGTCCCCGGAAGCCCTGCATCGCCGTCACGTCGCCGTTCCCCTCTTCGGACTCCGACCACCGTCGCCGTCAAATTCGTCGTCTCCGGCACGTCCCCGAGCCCGCTTCGACGCCCACTGCAACCGCGGTGAGCTATGCCACCGTTTCCCCCTCTCCTTCCCCTCGTTCCCTCACCGTAGCCACCTCCCCACCACGGCCGAACCTCCGCCGTCGCCGAGCTCGCCGTCGACGCAGCTCCGGTGACCATTTGGTCACCCCGGCGAGTCCAACAAGTTCGCAAGACCCCGTAGAGCATTCCTAGCGCCTCGCTTTGCTCGACTTCGAGCTCCAGCACCGATCCCGTGCACGACCGTACCCCGGCGGCCGCAGCCGAGCTCGCCGCCGTCGACTCCGGCCACCCCGAGCCCAACCACCACCACCAATAGACGCGCATCAGCCTCAGCAACACGTAGATGCCTTCCGCCGTCCATTTGGTCGCTGGAATGGCAAAAAGCACTCTCGCCGCCGTCTCGGATCTCGCTGGCGTCATGTCGCCGGTGGGGTTTGACCTGACCGACCTGGGGTTTGACCCCCCAGGGTCACTGACGCGTGGGCCCTGTCGGCCAGGTGGTTAGGTTAGCGCTAACTACTGTTAGTCAACCCCCCCTGACACTGACAGTGGGCCCCAGTGCCACTACTTAGTAATTAGGATTAATCTAAATCTGTTTAACCCCCCCTGTCACTGACGTGTGGCCCCCACACGTCAGGTTTGACTTCAACCAGCCACAGTTGACCACTGACGTCATGCTGACGTCATGCTGACGCAGTAATTGAATTTCTGGATTTAAATTAAATCAGGAAATTCCAGAATATTATTTAAACTTCAAAAATTCATAACTTTTATTCTGTAACTCCAAATTGGACAAATTATATATGAAAAATGATCAGAAAAATCCAATCTATCCATCTGTACTATTTTCATGCATGATCAAACAAGTTAAATTGATGTTTTAATCAGAACAAGGAAAGGCACTTTAAAAGGCCATATTTGAATTTGGAATTTGAATCTTTGATTCAAATTTGTTCAAACTCTTCTGGCTTTAGTTGCATTAGCCCAACACACTCATATTGCCATGTTTCATGCATGCATCATATTGTTGCATATTGTTTGGTGATGTTTGTGTATCGGTGTCCTTTGCGACAGGATCTGTTCCCGAGGAGTACCGTGATTACCCTAACGAAGAACCGTATCCGTGCAACGAACCATCAGGCAAGCAACCAACCATTTGATCATATCGATACAATCCCATGTTCTCGCTCCTGCTCTCTTTTACTGCATTAAGACAACGCGATTCAAACTGCTGTGTGCTACGGTAGTTGAACCCATTTCCTCTGCATGACCTGTCATTGCCACAGTAACTAGATGAAACCCACTAGCATGTGTAGGAGTTGATTGAGCCATATGTATGTGTTGTTCCTACCTTGCTATGCCTGCTATGCTTAGAGTCGTGTCAGGTCTGGTTCATCTGGGTGATGGGCTAGAGTGAAATGATTATGTCGGTAATGAGAGTGGTGTGGTGAACACGATTTGGTAAAGGTATCGATGAGAGGCCATGTAGGAGTACATGGTGGGTTGTTTCATTGAAGCCGACCTTAAGCACCGAGATCTGTATGTGTGATTTAAGAATTAGCTACTACCATACATTGGGCCCTGAAATATGACCCCGCTCGACTTCTTATTCACCCTAGCACTCTGTCCAGGAGTTGCAAGTAGTTTCTGGTGTTTGTAGTCTACTGGAGGCCGTGGACAGCGCTGACCGTAGGGGTGGGCTGTGATGCGGTAGGTACGTGGCCGGGTGTACCGAATACCCGTTAGGTATCTCGGGAACCCTGTTCACATCGTTCGGGGCCGTATGGGAAACCTCGGCCGGACTCCCTGCGGATGGAACCTGAATAGGCGATAAACCTGGACTAGAGGCTTAAGTGTTTAGGTAGGTCGTGGTCTACACCCACGTCGGCTTTCGCTTGAAGTCTGCCGAGCACATGTCGTGTGCAGACGCTAAGTGGTGGAAACATGTATGAAGAAGTACACCCCTGCAGGGTTAACATGATCTATTCGAATAGCCGCGTCCGCGGTAAAGGACTACTTGGTTGCCTATACAGTTCATAGACAAGTAAATGGATACTATTAAAAGCCTCAAGATAAGTGTGAGTGCCGAGGATGGCTCTTCCGTAGGAAGACGGAGGTGGATCCTCGGTAGTGTATTGAAGTGGTGAGTAGTGGACTCGTGTGCGCAAAACTATTTCAAGTTGGAGTATCGTAGGATAGTCTAGCCAAGAGTCAAAGCTGGCTTGCTGCAATAACTCCACCGACCCTTCTTGATACTATGCATGTATGTAGGATCTGATGTAAGTCTTGCTGAGTACCTTTGTACTCATGTTGCTATAATCTACATTTTTACAGAAGACGCTGCAACCCCTTCTGATGGGTTCTATGTAGACGTTGACATCAACGAGTAGGCTAAAGACCCAGGTGGTGACCCTGAGCTTGTGATGGACCACATAGTATAGTTAGGCTTCCAAGCCTCTTTTATTTTACTAGTTGTCTGTACCCAGACAAAGTACTTCCGCTGTTGGTTTGTATGACTGTATGACTTGTATGTGGGGTCGTGAGACCCGTACCTGTGTGTATGATATGTATGGCTCCCTGAGCCTTAAATAAAGTACTTGTGTCGTAGAGTCATGTTGTGATGCTTCGTTGTATTCGCACATATCGAGCATATTGTGTGTATGATTGAAATGCTTGGTATGTGTGGGATCTGACTATCTAGTTGTTTATCTTTAGTAGCCTCTCTTACCGGGAAATGTCTCCTAGTGTTACCGCTGAGCCATGGTAGCTTGCTACTGCTCTGGAACACTTAGGCTGGCCGGCATGTGTCCTTCTTCGTTCCTGTGTCTGTCCCTTCGGGGAAATGTCACGCTTTGAGTACCGGAGTCCTGTTAGCCCGCTACAGCCCGGTTTACCGGAGTCCTGCTAGCCCAGTGCTACAGCCCGGACCCACTTGCTGATGACCGACACGTTCGAAGCTGGGTCATGGATGCCTGTCCCTGTAAGTCTGTGCCACTTTGGGTTTACGACTAGTCATGTCAGCCCGGGCTCTTTATCATATGGATGCTAGCGACACTATCATATACGTGAGCCAAAAGGCGCAAACGGTCCCGGGAAAAGGTAAGACGACACCCGTGGGGATACCGTGCGTGAGGCCGCAAAGTGATATGAGGTGTTACCAGCTAGATCGATGTGACATCGAGTCGGGGTCCTGACAGCAAATATTTATGCATTAATTCCAAATGCCCAAAATAAATACCTATGAGCTCTTAAAAATATTGGTTTGATTTTTATCTCTGTCCAATATTTTCAGAGAGCAACATGAGCATTTTCTTGGACCCTTTTGGAGAAATTTTTATTTGGATCATTTTCAAAAATGATTCTGAGGGTTTCACAAATCCCCATTTCAAATTAAATGGAATTTTAAACATGATGCACACACTCTGATGCATGACTAGCTAGGGTGTGACAGCATCGCATTTGCATACATGTTCGTCTCAATCATCCGAGCATTTTTCCCGCTGTCCGTTTTGCATTCCGGCGCTCCTATGTAATCCGGTGTCCCCTTTTACCTCTTGTCGTGTGCGGGTGTTAAACGTTCTCAGATTGGACCGGGACTTGCCAAGAGTCCTTGGTTTACTACCGGTAGACCGCCTGTCAAGTTTCGTACCATTTGGACTTCGTTTGATACTCCAACGGTTAACCGAGGGACAGTAAAGGCCTCGTGTGTGTTGCAACCCAACACCTCTCCAAAGTGGCCCAAAACCCACCTAAATCCCCTCCATCATCTCGGTCGTTCGATCACGATCGCGTGGCCGAAAACCATGCTCAATTTGGAGCCTCCTAGCTTCCCTATGTATAAAAAGGCACCTCCACCAAAAATCCCGGATCCATTCTACCCTAACCCTAGCTCCCTCTCCCCTCCGCGCGGCCGAACGCGTCCGCCCGCCGCCGCCACATGTGGCCTCCCCACTCGTCCACCGTGCGCCCCACATCGCCGGCCCGTCCAGACCCATGACAGGCCCTCTCCGAGACCGCGCGCGCGCCCTGCCGCCCGCGTCAGCCGCCGCCTCGCGCCGCCTCCTCACCACCCGCTCCGCCTTGTCCGCCTCGACGCCGGTGACCGCTGCCTCCACAGCTCCGCCGCCCGACGCCCTCCGACGACACCGCGGCCGCCGCCCTCGCGCCGCCACGACGACTCCAGTGGCCGGAGCCGACGCTCCCCGCTCTGGCGACCTCGCCGACCCCTCTTCCTCGAGCTCCGGAGCCGACTCCGGCGAGCTCGAGATCCGCCTCGATCCGCATGCCCGATCCAGATCTGGAAATATTAGGGTTGACCTAATTTCTTCTCCAAGTCCCAATAATTTTTAGCATACTTCATCGCATCATAACTTTGCATCCGTGGCTCCGTTTTGGGCGTATACCATATCAAATTGTTCATCTGGATGTGTACTTCATTTCATTCCATTGCACCATGTTCATTTGAGTTCATATTGATGCCCTAAATGCTGTTGCAAGAGTGCTATGTAATGTTCGTTTCAGATTCTTATCAGAATTTGGACATTTGTCATTTTTTCCATGTTTAATGTGTGCCTCCTAAGAACTTGAGCCCTACATGTGTTTTGAAGTATGCCATGCTGTCTTTACAGGGGTGTATGCCATGTATTTTTGTGATCTTTGTGGTGACTAGAACAAGCATGCAAAGTTGCTCTCGTGATGTTGCTGATTTCAGGGACTTAGAAATCTTCTAAGTCTTTTCCCTGATAATATTTTTATGCCATGTATTCATGTTGCTACAGAGGGATCCATGCCTCTTTTGAGCATGTTCACTAAGGGTGATTTTGCGATATTGTTATGCTCTATGCATCCATGTCTTTGTTTGAAATTATGGAGCACCCTAGCATGACTCAATCTTGCTCTACTTTTTCTATAAAATGTTCCTGGCAGATTGTTTACTTGTTAATCAATTTTGCCGAGGTTGTTGTAGTTGATCCATGCATGCTATGAGGTTGTTCTTGCCATGGTTAGCTTATTTATCATGTCTACTTGCTCGGTGTATGCTTAATTTGTCATGCAATGCTTTGTGGTGAGTGCATCGAGCTCGTAAACATGCCTACGTGAATCTGTTTTGCCATGTTCCAGTTTTCTGCCAAGTCTGAATCTGTTAACGAAACTTGCTATGTTCACATGGTTTCCATTGTATTTTCTGATCCCTTTTGGCTTATGGTCAGTAGGGGACTTTTGTTGTATGCTTTGAGTAGCTTCATGCCATGCTTTGCTTTGACATGATATGTTCCTATAGCATTTTGTTATCTTGCTCTAAACATTGCTTCCTGAGGTGAATTCCTGACATATTAATTTCACTAAGTCTGTGAACCAGATATCTTTTGCACTTTTGCCATGCTTGTTTGAACATGCTATTGAGGGAATTAGCGGTAGCTCAGTGTTCATCTTTTGTCAAGCATCTTGAGTGGATCACTGCCATGTGATTTGTTGCTATGTTAGAGTGTAGTAGCTTATCGTTCTTGATGCATTTAGATGGCCTCGTGCTGTTAATCACAGCTTTGTGCCATTATTGTTTTGCTTGCTATTTGCAAACCGTGCATCCGATTCCGGTGATCTTTATATCGATTTCGACCAAAATCAACCCATCTCTCCTGCGGAACTCTTGGTTTGCCAAGTTGAGGCCTGGTTCAATCTTTCCTTTCCGAAGCATGCATATGCATTGCATATCACATCCCGCATATCATGCCATGTTTTGCATCATGTTGCTTGTGCATTGCACCGTGGTTGATTGTGTCTCCCTTTGCTTGTGTTCTTGCTTTGGGTAGAGCCGAGAGATGAGTACGTGAATGAGGAACCCGTTGAGAACATTTACGAGGATCAAGCTTACGTCAACTCGGAGAACTTTGCAGGCAAGATGACCATACCCTCGAAATCACTTCTATCTTTGCTTGCTAGATGCTCTGTCTATTGCTATGCCTATGCTACGATACCTACCACATGCTTTATCATGCCTCCCATATTGCCATGTCAAACCTCTAACCCACCTTGTCCTAGCAAACCGTTGTTTGGCTATGTTACCACTTTGCTCAGCCCCTCTTATAGCGCTGTTAGTTGCAGGGGAAGATTGGAGTTTGTTCCATGTTGGAACATGGTTATCGTTGGGATATCACAATATCTTCTATTTAATTAATGCATCTATATGCTTGGTAAAGGGTGGAAGGCTCGGACTTATGTCTGGTGTTTTGTTCCACTCTTGCCGCCCTAGTTTCCGTCATACCGGTGTTATGTTCCTTGATTTTGCGTTCCTTACACGGTTGGGTTATAATGGGAACCCCTTGACAATTCGCCTTGAATAAAACTCCTACAGCAAGGCCTAACCTTGGTTTTACCATTCGCCACCTAGCTTCTTTTTCCCTTGGGTTCCGCAGACTCAAGGGTCATCTTTATTTTAAACCCCCCCTGGCCAGTGCTCCTCTGAGTGTTGGTCTAAACCGAGTAGACTGCGGGGCCACCTCGGGGCAACTTGAGGGTTGGTTTTACTCGTAGGATGTCTCATCCAAGTGTGCCCTGTGAACGAGATATGTGCAGCTCCTATCGGGATTTGTCGGCACATTCGGGCGGCTTTGCTGGTTTAGTTTTACCATTGTCGAGATGTCTTGTAACCGGGATTCCGAGTCTGATCGGGTTGTCTTGGGAGAAGGAATATCCTTCATTGACCGTGTGAGCTTGTGATGGGCTAAGTTGGGACACCCCTGCAGGGATTTGAACTTTTGAAAGCCGTGCCCGCAATTATGGGAAGATGGGAATTTGTTAATGCCCGGTTGTAGAAAACCTAAAAGTTAACTTAATTAAAATGAATCAACAGCGTGTGTAGCCGTGATGGTCTCTTTTTGGTAGAGTCCGGGAAGAGAACACGGTCTCGTGTTATGCTTGAACGTAGGTTGTTCTAGGATCACTTCTTGATCTTAGTTTCTCGACGGTGCCTTCCCTTCTCTTCTCGCTCTCATTTGCGTATGTTAGCCACCATATATGCTAGTGCTTGCTGCAACTCCACCTCATACCTTTTCAATACCTATAAGCTTAAATAGTCTTGATCGCAAGGGTGTGAGATTGCTGAGTCCCTGTGACTCGTAGATTACTTCAAAACCAGATGCAGGTACCGATGATACCGTTCTAGGAGATGCGACTGAGCTCAAGTGGGAGTTCGATGAGGACTCAGGACGATACTACATTTCCTTTCCAGACGATCAGTAGTGGAGCCCAGTTGGGGCGATCGGGGACATTATGCATTTGGGGTTGTCTTTATTTTGGTTCCATAGTCGGACCTTGATTGTATCTGGATGATTGTAATGATATATTTATGCATTGTGTGACATGGCGATTGTAAGCCAACTATGTACCTCTTTTCTTATTCAGTACATGGGATGTGTAAAGATTACCCCTCTTGCAACATTGCCTACAATGCGGTTATGCCTCTAAGTCGTGCTCCGACACGTGGGAGATATAGCCGCATCGTGGGTGTTACAAGTTGGTAATCAGAGCCTTCCCCGACTTAGGAGCCCCCTGCTTGATCGAATCATTGGTGTGTTGAGTCTAGAAAAATGTTTTGAGTCTTTTAGGATTTATATATATATTGGAGAGTAGGATTCTTTTTACTCCTCATTCCCTTCGTCGCTCTGGTGAGGCATCCTGACGTAGAGTTTTGACTCTTCTCTTCTCAAATTTCACTAAAAAAATTTAGGATCACGCGGGTATCTTGGAATCATCCCAATGGTTTTTGACGAGAACATTGTTCTTGGTGCCTCCTGACATTTAGGGGTTGTGGCAGTGTCCCGGGGAGTTGAGCTCCAAGGTGTTGTCGTCACAATTTTATCGTTGCAGTTCTGGAATACCTGAGTTTCGCCGACATTGAAAATCTCTTTTATGCAGTTGTTGGTGAGATAACCTCGACGCCACCCAGTACTGGGGCGGGAGTTCGGGAGTATTGCCATAACTCGTATAACGGATGCTTTTCGAAGGTTGAGGTAAATGATTTCCGAAGGTTTCTTGGTTATGTGTTGAAGGATGGATACAGCTGGATGTAGGATTTGCTAGCTTTGGGTGAGATATTATGCTTCCCCTGTATCCCCAACACCTGATTGCATAACCAGAAAATTTCGTGAGTTTCATAGGTGGGAATTCATGTAGCTCTAGTATTTCTTCCGCAGATATTTGGTTTGTGATTGGGTAATCCTTACCAAGTATTTGTTCTTGTCCGTACCTTGTTGTTTTATTCTTCTACCTCTATCTAAGTGGCTTCTCAATTTATGGAAGTGTGACCATTTAATTTGGAATTCATTCGTTCATTCTTGTTCGGATGTTAAGACTATATGTTGCGATTTCGATCCATTTGATTCAGCTTGAATGTATGTCTTTGAAGATGCTAACGGATGTCACCCTCTTCAGGATGGCTCCTCCAACGCGTCAGAATCCTGAACCGCCGCCACCACCTCCACCTTCGAAGGCATGGCAAGCTGTGATGGCCGCTACCAACGCCAACACGCAGCTGATCATGCAACTCTTGCAAGAGCGCAACCAAGGAAATCAAGGCCATGGCAACAATCAGAATCAGTTTGCTACACTCAACCAATTCCTCGCAAACCAGCCAAAGACCTTCAATAACTGTGTCGAGGCAACAGACGCTGATGATTGGCTCATGGATATCTGCAAGCATTTCGAGTGCAGCAATGTTAGGCCTGAGGACTTTGTCAAGTTTGCTTCGTTCCAACTCAAAGACCAAGCTGCATAGTGGTATTAGCAATACAAAGATTCCAGAGGAGGTCGTGTGATTACCTGGGATGAATTCCGCCAAGACTTCAAAGGTCACCACATTCCTCAGAGTGTTGTTGAGAGAAAGCGTGAGGAGTTCCACAATCTGAAGCAAGGAAGCTTGTCTGTTTACCAGTATAACATCATGTTCCAGAAGCTCGCTCGTTTCGCCAAGCAAGACGTCCCTGACGAGAAGAGCATGATTTATCAGTTCAGAGGTGGCCTCAGATAAGGTCTGCAACTAGCTCTCATGCTTTTTGAGCCGAAGAAGTACGATGAGTTCTACAATATGGCACTAAAGCAAGAGACTGCTCACCTCAAGTGCGATGCTTCCAAGAAACGAGTTAGGGATGCAACTCCTTCTTCCTCAACTCAAGTGGAAACTAAGCAGCAAAAGTATTGGTTGCCTCCTCCTCCTCCGTTTCGTCGGCCTTATCAGCATAAGAGCAAAGGTGGCAATGGATCTTCCCACCCACCCAACCCAGGCTTTCAGAACAAAACTTCGTCTCATGCTCCAAGATCAAGTGCTCTGTGTCACCGTCCGCTTTCAGAGGTCACGTGCAACTAGTGTCAGCAGAAGGGTCACTATGCCAACAAATGCTTCAACTAGAGGCATCTCCCTCCTCCTCCTCCTCCTGTGAGATCTGCCAGCACCGCAGTGGTCAAGCATAATCCCAAGTTTGCAAAGGTCAACATGATGAACGCAGCTCAGGCCGAGGACTCGTCAGATGTGATCATGGGTAACCTTCCTGTTAATGATATTCCTGCAAGAGTTCTTTTTGATACTGGTGCATCACATTCTTTCTTGTCATTCCCTTTTTCATCGAAGCACAATGTTGACACAGAGGTTTTTCCCAAAGTCATGCAAGTTGTTTCTCCTGGAAAGCTTATGACTTCTAGTTTGGTTGCTCCCGATGTCTCTATCACGTTGGGTGACTATAAGTTTTTGTCCTCTCCAGTGGTCCTTGGTAACTCGGATATTGATCTTATTCTCGGAATGGACTGGCTTTCTAAGCACAAGGCTCAACTTGATTGTGCTTCCAGGCAGATTCAATAGACACATTCGTCTGAGGATGTAATCGTCTTTGCCGCCCGTGATGATACCATTCAACTATTTTCTCTCAACGAGAAGGGCGAGTTGGATGCCATATCTCAGATTCCAGTCGTCTATGAATATCAAGACGTCTTTCCAGAAGAGCTTCCAGGAATGCCTCCTCACCGGCCAGTTGAATTCGTCATCAATCTTGAGCCTGACACGGAACCTGTTTGCAAACATCCTTACAAGCTTGGACCTGAAGAGTTGAAGGAGCTGAAGAAACAACTCGATATTCAAGAGCGTATGGGTCTCATCTGACCAAGTTCTTCTCCATGGGGTTGTGGTGTTCTTTTTTTCAAGAAGAAGGATGGAACGGGCCGACTTTGTGTCGACTATCGTCCATTCAACAAGAAGACCATAAAGAACAAGTACCAACTTCCCAACATCAATGAGCTTTTCGAACAACTCAAAGGTGCTCAAGTATTCTCCAAGCTTGACCTTCGTATGGGCTATCATCAGATTTGCATTCGTGAAGATATCCCCAAGACAACATTCAGAACAAGCTATGGTTCATATGAATACACTGTCATTGCTTTCGACCTTGTCAATGCTCCTCCAACATTCTCTCACATGATGAACTTCATTTTCATCCCCTACATAAATGACTTCGTCTTGGTCTATCTCGATGACATTCTGGTCTTTTCCAAGAACAAAGAGGATCATGCCAAGCACTTGAGATTGGTGCTCGATAAACTCAGAGAACATCAGTTCTATGCGAAGTTCTCAAAGTGCGAGTTTTGGCTCGATGAGGTTCTCTACCTTGGGCATATCATCTCCGCCAAGGGTATAGCTGTTAATCCTGAGAAGGTGTCTACAATTGTGAATTGGGAACCGCCTCAAAATGTGAAGCAACTCCACAACTTCCTTGGGCTCGCAAGCTATTGTCGAAGGTTTGTTGAGAACTTCTCTAAGATCGCGAAGCCTCTTTCCAACCTTCTCTAGAAGCATACTTCTGGTCGCCTGAATGTGACGTAGCTTTCAACACCGTCAAAGAGAAGTTAGTCAAAGCTCTAGTTCTGACTCCTCCTGATGAATCCAAACCGTTCGAGGTTTTCTGTGATGCTTCCCTTCAAGGTCTCGGTGCAGTGTTGATGCAAGAGAAAAAGTTGTGGCCTATACCTCTCGCCAGTTGAAGCCCAACGAAAAGAACTACCCCACTCATGACCTCGAGTTGGCGGCAGTTGTCCATGCTCTTTTAACATGGAGACATCTCTTGTTGGGAAGGAAAGTGGACATCTTCACTGATCATAAGAGTCTCAAGTACATCTTCACTCAGCCCAAGCTCAACCTCAGGCAGACTCGTTGGGTCGAAATGATTCAAGAGTATAATCTGAGTATCAAATATACTCCAGGCAAGGCCAATGTAATTGCTGATGCATTGAGCAGGAAGGCTTACTGCAACAGTTTGATCATCAAGCCCTACCAACCAGAGCTTTGTGAAGCTTTCCGCAAACTTAATCTCCAAGTTGTTCCTCAAGGATTCCATTCCAACCTCCAAGTCTCTCCTACTTTGGAAGATCAGATTCATGAGGCTCAACTTCTTGATGCTATGGTGAAGAAGGTGAAGATTGGGATTGCCAAGAGTCAACCCAAGTACAAGTGCTATCGCCTTGATGACAAGGATACTCTATTCTTCGAGGATCGCATTGTTGTTCGTAAAGGTGACCTTCGTAAAGTCATTATGAACGAGGCTCACAATTCACTCCTCTCTATTCACCCTAGAAGTACAAAGATGTACCATGACCTCAAGCAGTCATATTGGTGGACTCGAATGAAGCGCGAGATAGCTCACTTCGTGAATGAATGTGATGTCTGCAGAAGAGTGAAAGTAGAACACCAACGGCCAGCTAGTCTCCTCCAATCTCTTGCCATTCCAGAATGGAAGTTTGATCATATTGAGATGGACTTCATGACTGGATTTCCCAAGTCCAATGATGCTATCTTTGTTGTCATCGACAAGCTCACTAAAGTGGCTCATTTTCTTCCTATCAAAGAATCTATCACAGTAGCTCAGTTGGCAGAGCTATATACCTCCAAGATTGTCTCTCTGCACGGCATTCTGCAGTTGATATCTTCAGATCATGGAAGCATTTTCACTTCTAAGTTCTAGGATTCTTTTTAGAAGGCCATGGGCACCAACATTCGCTTCAGCATAGCCTTTCATCCTCAAACTAGTGGCCAAGTCGAGCGAGTAAATCAAATTCTTGAAGATATGCTCAGGACTTGTGTCATTTCTTTCGGTATGAAGTGGGAAGATTGTCTTCCATATGCCGAGTTCTCCTACAACAACAGCTTCCAAGCGAGTTCGGGCAAGGCCCCATTCGAGATTCTCTATCGTAGGAAGTGTCGTACTCCTCTTAACTAGTCAGAGACTGGTGAACGCCAACTTCTTGGCAATGACTTGATCACAGAGGCTAAAGAAATGTGCAAAGTCATTCGTGAAAATCTCAAAGCCACGCAATCGCACCAGAAGAGTTACTATGATAGCAAGCATCATGACTTGGCTTTCGAGATCGGAGACCATGTCTACCTCCGTGTCTCTCTAATGAAAGGTACTCATCGCTTCAGTATCAATGGGAAGCTTGCCCCTAGATACGTGGGTCCTTTCAAGATCATTGGAAAAAGAGGCGATCTCGCCTATCAACTTGAGCTTCCAACCAACTTTGCAAATGTGCACGACGTGTTTCATGTATCTCAGCTTTGCAAGTGTTTCAAGACTCCTGACAGCACCATCAACTTTGAAGAGATTGATCTCCAAGAAGACCGATCTTATCATGAGCAACCCGTTGCTATTCTTGAAGAAACTGAGCGCAAGACTCGTAACAAGTCTATAAAATTCTTGAAAGTGAAGTGGTCACATCATTCCGACCGTGAAGCCACCTGGGAAAGCGAGGACCTCCTCCGTTCTGAATATCCGGAGTTTTTCCAGTCCTAGATCTCGGGACGAGATCCTTTCATAGTGGTGGAGTGTTGTAACGCCCCATATGTAACTTGCCATATTTGTATTCCAACTCTTGTCATTTCCGGCACTGAGTTATGATATTTCCTCATTGTTGGGTTTTGTCGTCGTGTTGCTTTTGTCTTTGTCTTGCATCTCATATCATGTCATCATGTGCATCACATTTGCATATGTGTTCTTCTCAATCATCCGAGCATTTTTCCCGTTGTCTATTTTGTATTCAGGCGCTCCTATGTCATCTGGTGTCCCCTTTTACCTCTTGTCGTGTGCGGGTGTTAAACATTCTCGGATTGGACCAAGACTTGCCAAGCGGCCTTGGTTTACTACCGGTAGACCGCCTGTCAAGTTTCGTACCATTTGGACATCGTTTGATACTCCAACGGTTAACCGAGGGACCATAAAGGCCTCGTGTGTGTTGCAGCCCAACACCTCTCCAAAGTGGCCCAAAACCCACCTAAACCCCCTCCATCATCTCGGTCATTTGATCATGATTGCGTTGCCGAAAACCGTGCTCAATTTGGAGCCTCCTAGCTTCCCCTATGTATAAAAAGGCACATCCACCAAAAATCCCGGATCCATTCAACCCTAACCCTAGCTCCCTCTCCCCTCCGCGCTGCCGAACGTGTCCGCCCGCCGCCGGACAGATCCCGCCGCCGCAACGTGTCGCCTCCCCACTCGTCCACAGTGCACCCCACATCGCCGGCCCGTCCGGGCCCAGGGCAGGCCCTGCCCGAGCTCGCGTGCGTGCCCCGTCTCCCGCGTTAGCCGCCGCCTCGCGCCGCCTCCTCACCGCCAGCGACCACCGCCTCCGCAGCTCCGCCTCCCGACGCCCTCCGACGACCCCGCGGCCGCCGCCTTCGCACCGCCCCGACGAAGCCGGTGGCCGGAGCCGACGCTCCCTGCTCCGGCGACCTCACCGACCCCTCTTCCTCGAGCTCCGACGCCGACTCCGGTGAGCTCGAGATCTGCCTCGATCCGCATGCCCGATCCAGATCTGGAAATATTAGGGTTGACCTAATTTCTTCTCTAAGTCCCAGTAATTTTTAGCATACTTCATCGCATCATAACTTTGCATCCGTGGCTCCGTTTTGGGCGTATAGCATATCAAATTGTTTGTCTCGATGTGTACTTCATTTCATTCCATTGCACCATGTTCATTTGAGTTCATCTTGATGCCCTAAATGCTGTTGCAAGAGTGCTATGTAATGTTAGTTTCAGATTCTTATCAGAATTTGGACATGTCATTTTTGCCATGTTTAATGTGTGCCTCCTATGAACTTGAGCCCTACATGTGTTTTGAAGTATGCCATGCCATCTTTACAGGGGGTGTATGCCATGTATTTTTGTGATCTTTGTGGTGACTAGCACAACCATGCAAAGTAGCTCTTGTGATGTTGCTGATTTCAGGGCTTAGAAATCTTCCAAGTCTTTTCCCTGATAATATTTTTATGCCATGTATTCATGTTGCTACAGAGGGATCCATGCCTCTTTTGAGCATGTTCAGTAAGGGTGATTTTGCGATATTCTTATGCTCTATCCATCCATGTCTTTGTTTTCAATTATGGAGCACCCTAGAATGACTCAATCTTGCTCTACTTTTGCTATAAAATGTTCCTGGCAGATTGTTTACATGTTGATCAATTTTGCCGAGGTTGTTGTAGTTGATCCATGCATGCTATGAGGTTGTTCTTGCCATGGTTAGCTTATTTATCATGTCTACTTGCTGGGTGTATGCTTAGTTTGTCATGCAATTCTTTGTGGTGAGTGCATCGAGCTCGTAAACATGCCTATGTGAATCTGTTTTGCCATGTTCCAGTTTTCTGCTAAGTCTAAATCTGTTAATGGAACTTGCTATGTTCACATGGTTTCCATTGTATTTTCTGATCCCTTTTGGCTTATGGTCAGTAGGGGACTTTTGTTGTATGCTTTGAGTAGCTTCATGCAATGCTTTGCTTTGCCATGATATGTTCCTGTAGCATGTTGTTATCTTGCTCTAAACATTGCTTAGTGATGTTAATTCCTGACATGTTAATTTCACTAAGTCTGTGAACCTGATATCTTTTGCACTTTTGCCATGCTTGTTTGAACCTGCTATTGAGTGAATTAGCCGTAGCTCAGTGTTCGTCTTTTCTCAAGCATCTTGCGTGGATCACTGCCATGTGATTTTTTGCTATGTTAGAGTGCAGTAGCTTATCGTTCTTGATGCATTTAGATGGCCTCGTGCTGTTAATCACAGCTCCGTGCCATTATTGTTTTGCTTGCCATTTGCAAACCGTGCATCCGATTCCGGTGATCTTTATATCGATTTCGACCGAAATCAACCCATCTTTCCAGCGGCACTCTTGGTTTGCCAAGTTGAGACCTGGTTCAATCTTTCCTTTCCGAAGCATGCATATGCATTGCATATCACATCCCGCATATCATGCCATGTTTTGCATCATGTTGCTTGTGCATTGCACCGTGGTTGATTATGTCTCCCTTTGCTTGTGTTCTTGCTTTGGGTAGAGCCGGGAGACGAGTACATGATCGAGGAACCCGTTGAGAACGTTTACGAGGATCAAGCTTACGTCAACTCGGAGAACTTTGCAGGCAAGATGATCATACCCTCAAAATCACTTCTATCTTTGCTTGCTAGATGCTCGCTCTATTGCTATGCCTATGCTATGATACCTACCACATGCTTTATCATGCCTCCCATATTGCCATGTCAAACCTCTAACCCACCTTTTCCTAGCAAACCGTTGTTTGGCTATGTTACCACTTTGCTCAGCCCCTCTTATAGCGTTGTTAGTTGCAGGGGAAGATTGGAGTTTGTTTCATGTTGGAACATGGTTATTGTTGGGATATCACAATATCTCCTATTTAACTAATGCATCTATATACTTGGTAAAGGGTGGAAGGCTCGGCCTTATGCCTGGTGTTTTGTTCCACTCTTGCCGCCCTAGTTTCCGTCATACTGGTGTTATGTTCCTTGATTTTGCGTTCCTTACACGGTTGGGTTATAATGGGAACCCCTTGACAGTCCGCCTTGAATAAAACTCCTCCAGCAAGGCCCAACCTTGGTTTTACCATTTGCCACCTAGCCTCTTTTTCCCTTGGGTTCCGCGGACTCAAGGTTCATCTTTATTTTAAACCCCTCGGGCCAGTGCTCCTCTGAGTATTGGTCTGAACTGAGTAGACTGCGGGGCCACCTCGGGGCAACTTGAGGGTTGGTTTTACTCGTAGGATGTCTCATTCGAGTGTGCCGTGAGGACAAGATATGTGCAGCTCCTATCGGGATTTGTCGGCACATTTGGGCGGCTTTGCTGGTTTAGTTTTTCCATTGTCGAGATGTCTTGTAATCGGGATTCTGAGTCTGATCGGGTTGTCTTGGGAGAAGGAATATCCTTCGTTGACCATGTGAGCTTGTGATGGGCTAAGTTGGGCACCCCTGCAGGGATTTGAACTTTCGAAAGCTGTGCCCGCAGTTATGGGTAGATGGGAATTTGTTAATGCCCGGTTGTAGAAAACCTGAAACTTAACTTAATTAAAATGAATCAACAGCGTGTGTAGCCCTGATGGTCTCTTTTTGGCGGAGTCCGGGAAGAGAACACGGTCTCGTGTTATGCTTGAACGTAGGTTGTTCTAGGATCACTTCTTGATCTTAGTTTCTCGACCGTGCCTTGCCTTCTCTTCTCGCTCTCATTTGCGTATGTTAGCCACCATATATGCTAGTGCTTCTTGCAGCTCCACCTCATACCTTTTCCCTACCTATAAGCTTAAATAGTCTTGATCTCCGTGACTCAAAGATTACTTCAAAACTAGATGTAGGGACCGATGATACCGTTCCAAGTGGGAGTTCGATGAGGACTCAGGATGATACTACATTTCCTTTCCAGACGATCAGTAGTGGAGAATAGTTGGGGCGATCGGGGACATTATGCATTTGGGGTTGTCTTTATTTTGGTTCCGTAGTCGGACCTTGATTGTATCTGGATGATTGTAATGATATATTTATGCATTGTGTGACGTGGCGATTGTAAGCCAACTATGTACCTCTTTTCTTATTCAGTACATGGGATGTGTAAAGATTACCCCTCTTGCGACATTGCCTACAATGCGGTTATGCCTCTAAGTCATGCTCCGACACGTGGGAGATATAGCCGCATCGTGGGTGTTACACTACGACAGGACCTGGAAAATAAAGCAGGTCAGACCAAGTCAATCTAAGGATCGCGGGGGCGTGCTCCGGCGCGAGAGGAGGGCTATCGAGCCTGGTGCGATAATCATAACCAACCCCGGGCTGAAAACCGCATACGGACTCCGTCCGAACTTTCTCGTGACATGGCCCGATACAGAGGCGCCGCACACCCCCTATGCTTCACCGATGAGGAAATAGAGCACAAGTTCCATGAAGGGTTTAAACCCGCGAACATTGTATCAGACGATGGCACAAAAGATCCCGAAGTGTGGTTTGAAGATTTTTTTTCTCCACATTCACATGGCTCGTGGTGATGATCTACACGCCATCAAATACCTTCCCCTAAAGCTTAAGGGGCCAGCTAGGCACTGGTTAAATAGCCTCCCAAAAAACTTTATTGGAAGCTGGGAAGACTTGGAAGATGCCTTTAGAGACAACTTCCAAGGTACTTATGTCCGGCCTCCGGATGCCGATGACCTTAGTCATATAGTCCAACAGCCCGGAGAGTTGGCCAGGAAATTCTGGACCAGGTTCCTAATTAAAAAGAATAGGATTGTCGACTGCCCGAATGCCGAAGCCCTAGAGGCCTTCAAACACAACATCCACGACGAATGGCTCGCTCGAGACCTCGGCCAAGAAAAGCTGAAGTCCATGGCATCCCTTATAGCACTAACGACCTGCTTCTGCGCGGGCGAGGATAGCTGGCTAGCCCATAGTGGTAACAGTACCAGCGACCCCGGCACTTCCGAAGCCCGAAACGGCAACGGAAGGCCCCGACGCAACAAACATAAGCATCGAAGCAACAATGATGATACAGAGAATACAACAGTCAATGCCAGATTCAGTGGCTCCAAATCCGGTCAACAGAAGAAGCCATTCAAACAAAACAAAGATGGTTCATCAAGCATGGACCAAATACTTGATCGACCCTGCCAGATCCACGACACTCCTAATAAGCCTGCCAACGACACCAACAGAAGCTGTTGGGTCTTCAAAAAGGCTGGCAAGATAAATGCCGAACATACGGAGAAAGAGTCGCCCAGTGAGGATGACGACGAGGAACCTCACGCACTGAAAACAAGGGGTCAGAAGAAACTTCCACCCGAAGTCAAAATGGTGAATGTGATATACGTCACCCATATCCCCAAGAGGGAGCGCAAGCGCGCGCTAAGGGATGTCTATGCGATAGAGCCAGTCGCCCCAAAATTCAACCCATGGTCGGCCTGTCCGATCACCTTCGATCGCAGGTACCATCCGACCAATATCCGTCACGGAGGTTCGGCCGCATTAGTCCTCGATCCAATCATCGATGGATTCCACCTTAGGCGAGTCCTCATGGATGGCGGTAGCAGCCTTAACCTTCTCTATCAGGACACAGTCCGCAATATGGGTATTGATCCGTCAAGAATCAAGCCCACTAAAACTACCTTTTAAAGGAGTGATACCCGGTGTAGAGGCTTGCTGCACGGGCTCAATTACATTGGAAGTGGTCTTCGGTTCGCCGGACAACTTCTGCAGCAAAGACTTGATTTTTGATATCGTCCCCTTCCATAGTGGCTACCATGCACTACTTGGACGAACCACGTTCGCTCGCTTCAATGCAGTCCCGCACTACGCCTATCTGAAACTCAAGATGGCCGGACCACGCGGAGTCATAACAGTGAATGGACACATGGAACGCTCCCTACGCACTGAGGAGCACACCGCGGCCCTGGCAGCGGAAGTACAGGGTGACCTCATCAAGCCGACTATTACGTCAGCGGCCAAGTCCTCGAACACTGTCAAACGAGTCCGGACTACCCCACTGTACGACAGTCCAGCTCGTCAGGAGCTCGATTAGCAATTCGGCCTCCATCTCATCCCCTACAAAATTGTGGCATATGTACCACGAGTAGATAATTACGCACTAAAAATACAATGGGAAAGGATGGAGGCACAATAAGGACAATGACTGCAATACAGCCAGACCCTACCAGGAAACTCACATTCCTCTTCTTCTTTTTCTATTTTATTTTATTCTTTCAGGTTCCCTCAAACCACATCACACTTTCGACGGTACTAAGGCCTCTTTCTGTGGCCTATTATGAAAACACCGGTCGATGATCCTCTCGAAGGACAATACACCAAGGACAAAAGCAGCATAGACGTGTGCCAGAGTACCTAAAGGATCCTTAAAGATCACCTCGTCCACTTTCAGGAGGCATGCGCGGCTTCCCCTTGTGTTCGGCATGTAAAATAGCCTTGTTGCTTATTGCACTATTTGTATCAATACATTTTGATGTATCAATTAGACTACAATGGAAACCGTTTTTAGCCCAAAACGAAATGGCGTTGGCTTATCTCTTAACATATGTTTCCCTGTTTTTGTCTGATTACCATGTACAACTCGGTATGGCCTAAATTGCCAGGGGCTTTATTAAGCCGCGTACATCTTTTAAATATTAAAACAAAGTCCGAACACTTTCACAAGTGCAATTCGGCGTCCCGAATATAGCATTATATGCATTGGCTCCGAATCATGTCTTTGATCAATAGTTGGGTTGCCCGGCTCCTGTGCTTGCTACCTTACATTCCGTATGATCGGCTAGGGTAGTAAAGGGAGAACTACTACGATTGTGTTGCTAGTTACCCGGACAAACACCTCAGTACAGAAAGCCGAAAACTGACTGTCATGATGCGGCGAGAGCTGGTCAGCTATTTAGTGACTAAGTATACATCTCTAGTGATTTTTCCACATTATGCGATAGGCTGGCCTCCACCCGGCCGGGCATTCACAACATCCAAGTTTGTATAATCGAACAATACTAGGGGCTACGCCCACACTCCCATTATAAAACTCCTATGGCTAAGTGAGGGTCGTAAAGCCGTATAGTTCGATTGCCTGGTTCGCCGCACTAACACCTCCTTCACGGACTAGTACGTTGGGTCAAGTGTGTTTAAGTGTTATCCCGAACACCCCCGTACTACCTATGTGGGGGCCGAAGCCGACGACTGGCCAACTCTCAGATATCATAAACAGCCGCACAGGAGGAGATATTTTAAAGTAAAATAAGAAATATATCATACATAAGCCTTGTCTCATGATACATGATTGGACAACATAAATACATTCATTCAAAAATGTTGTCCTTCAAACATTGGCCCTCTACAATGCAGGATCCTTTCAGGACATCATCAAAGTACCACTCCGGTGTGCGATGATCTTTTCCAGTGAGCGGTCCCTCGGTTGCAAGCTTGACGGCATCCATCTTCGCCCATTGCACCTTGACACGGGTGAAGGCCATCCGCGCACCTTCAACACAGACCGACCGCTTCATGGCATCAAGCAGAGGGCAGGCGCTGACCAGCCGCTTGACGAGACCGAAGTAGCTACTGTGAATGGGTTCGGCGGGCCAAAGACGGATTATTAAATCCCTCATGGCCAATTCAGCCACCCTGTGCAGTTCGGTCCATTGCTTTAGCTGATCGCTGAGGGGCACATGATGCTCTGGCGCAAGGTATTGCGACCAAAACAACTTCTCTGTTGAGGTCCCGTCTTCGGCCCGGAAGAACTCCGCAGCATCAGCAACACTCCGGGGCAGGTCCGCAAACACTCCTGGAGAACTCCAAATCCGGGTTAGAAACATTTTCTTCACAAATTTGCTCTGCACGTTAAAGGCCTTACCCGCCGCAATTTGCCTTGCCTCTTGGATCTCTCGAACAGCGCTTTGAGCTTCGGCCCGGGCTTCTTGTGCACTTTGGAGTGCCTTGGCAAGTTTGGAATTTTGCTTCGAACTCTTGCTCTCTAAGGACTCGCATTTGCCTATGGCATCCTTGAGCTCTTGCTGGACTTCCTCCACTCGTGATTCATGTTTAAGGCGGGAGGAGCGCTCCTCGTCCGCCTCCTTCCTAGCCTCGGCTAGCGCACTCTTGAGGGCCTCGACCTCAGACGTGTCAGCTGCAAACATAATTATGAAACTCATTGAGATACTACATTATAGCTGGCATCGTTTCAGACGCGCTTCGGTATTACATACCTTGCTTTTATTCTATCTTCCTCCTTAGCTCGGATGCTTCGGCAGCATGGGCAGTTGACGCCTATTTCGCAGTCTGCTTGTCCAAACAGATATGTGCGTTAGTCTCCTGCATGAGTTATTCGATCCTCTGTTCGGTTTTCTTTTCGAACACCGAACAGAGTCTCAAGGGCTAGTGTCTATACACATGCATTCTTTTTATACAGTTAAAAGATATTGTAAGGCACATACCTCAAAGCCTCTTAAAAGGCTAGTGTAGGCTTCACTCAGTCCGCTTTTCCGTGGACTGAACCTTTTCAATCACCATCCCATAAGGGGTACGATGTTCTTCCACAATGTTGGCACTCTGAAGCGCTCTCACCAAAGTGTCCAGCACCTCCGCATTGACAGAGGTCACCGGTGTAGTAGGCGCGCCCCCTTCTCGCAAAGGGGGTTGCTCATCTGTTTCCGAAACCGTGTGGGTTTCCAGAATGACATTTGGTTGGGGGCCAAACTGGACAGTGCCCCCGTCTCCAGTCTCCATGGGGGTTGGTTCCCCCATGTTCTCGGCAGTCGAGGTGTCACCCCTCGGCACCGTCTTGGCAGCCTCCGGCACCTCTCCCTGTCTCGGAAGGGTCCTTTGGGAGGAAACCTCGGTGTTATCCACGGTAGTGGGGGAGGAAGCTGGTGGAGGCAAATCGCTCTCCATCATGTTCGGACCCAGCAAATTCCTGGAAGAGGATGATCGTTGGGGGAAGACCTTAACCGGACTGCAGCATAGAATTTAAATGCATTACAACTATAAGCCAGAAAAGTTAGACATATATATACCTTTGAGTACTTATGATCCGGCCAAGGGCTTCGTCCTGGGGCGCCACTCGTCGGTGTCTGATTCAGAGTCATCCGTAAGGGACATCCTCCCTTTCTTGGACGCCTCCGCCTCTAGATCGGCGGAGGATGCCCTTTTCTTCTTCTCCCCCGTAGGGGGGAGTTGCTCTCTTTATCCTCCTCTTCCTCTTCGTCAGGGGAGGAGAGGGTTCCAGTGTCCTCGGACACTACGTCCGGAGCACCCTTACGGCGGAGGCCACTCTTGGCCTCCTTGCCCTTCTCCTTGGCTTTCTTTTCTGGCGCCGGAACCAGCATCCTCGTCAATAGAGGAATAGATGGGTCTCGGGGCAGCGGATCCGGACAGTGAATCCAGTCCGCTTTCTTCGTCCATCCCTGTGAAAGTAAATGGGAAGTTTAGCGTGCTCCTCGGACTCGCAAAAGTAAGGTTATCAAAGAACTTACGGGGGTCGCAACATGGGTACTGTCGTAGCCAAGGTCCTTGGTTGTCTCTGGCCATTACTTCTGGTCTTCGTGCTTCGTGGCAGCTTCCTCATGTCTTCGTGCTTCGTGCAGAAGAACCGCTACAGGTTGTGGGGACCGGCCGAGTCGAACTTCCACATGGGCTCTTGACGCGCCTGACAAGGGAGTATCCGGCGGAAGAGCATCACTTATATCACGCTGGCGAGGCTGGTATTTTTATCTACCATGCTCTTGATGTGCTTCTCCAGCATCGTTACCTTGTCACACGACACGCAGTCCAGGCCCTTGTTGATCCAAGATGTCAGCCGCATTGGGGGTCCGGACTTGAACTCCATAGGAGCAGCCCATGTGGAGTCATGGGGCTCTGTGACATAGAACCACCCCTGCTGCCATCCCTTCATGGTCTCCATGAAGGTGCCCTTGGGCCAAGTGACATTCGGCTGTTTGTTCACCATAGCGCCACCGCAATCCGCGTGCTAGCCGTCCACCACTTTCGGCTTCACATTGAAGACCTTGAGCCATAGGCTGAAGTGGGGGGAAACACGGAGGAATGCCTCGCATACGATAATGAACACCAAAATGTTGAGGAAAGAATTTAGGGCTAGATCATGAAAATCTAACCCGTAGTAGAACATGAGGCCGCGGACGAAAGGATGAAGGGGAAACCCCAGTCGGCGGAGGAAATGAGGGATGAAAACTACCCTATCATTAGGCTTTGGTGTGGGGATAATCTGATTTTTGGCTGGGAGCCGGTGCGCGATCTCCTTGGACAGATACCCCACCGCCCGGAGTTCCTTGATGTTTTTCTCTGTGATGGAGGAAGCCATCCACTTACCCTACGCTACAGATCTGGACATGGCTGGAGTACTTTCTGGGATCAGAGAGGATTGAAGCTTTGGCGCTGGAGCTTGAGGGCAGATGGGCTGAGGAAGGGGAAGGCGTGGGGTAAAAAGGAGGAATCTTATCTCCTTATAAAGGCAGTGAATATCATGCGTCCCCCACGAGCCTTAAAGCTCGCCTATTTCCAAGGGGGCGTGCGAAATGACACAGTTGGGTTTCCCGAACCCGTATTGATGAGAAGCACATAATAAGTGGGCACGATCTCTGTTTTGACAAGACGTGTCGTTGGAGGTTGCGTCTCAAAACGCGAAACGGGAGGCCGAAAAGCGATTTGAAATAATAAAATGGCCAGACGTAATGTCTCGCCAGTGAAATCTTCATAAGACAGAACTTATCTGTATTCTGCCATTATGATTCAGAGGTATGACTGATGTACAGAGTCGGATATAGTACTGAAGATCAACTGCTTTGAAGTATTCGGAGGAGGAACCCGCCTTGCAATGCCGAAGACAATCTGTGCGCCGGACATGTCGTCATTGAAGATTGGTTCAGGGGCTACTGAGGGAGTCCAAGTTTATGGGGTCCTCGGGCGTCTGGGCTATGTGATACGGGCCGGACTAATGTGCCATGGAAATACAAGACGAAAGACTTTCCCCCGTGTCCGGATGGGGCTCTCCTTGGTGTGGAAGGCAAGCTTAGCGTGCGTATATGAAGATTCCTTTCTTTGTAAACCTACTTTGTACAAACCCTAGTCCCCTCCAGTGTCTATATAAACCGAAGGGTTTAGTCCATAGAGGCAATCACAATCATAATCATATAGGCTAGACATCTAGGGTTTAGCCATTACGATCTTGTGGTAGATCAACTCTTGTAACCCCTATACTCATCAAAGTCAATCAAGCAGGGCGTAGGGTATTACCTCCATCAAGAGGGCCCGAACCTACGTAAACATCATATCCCGTGTCTCCTGTTACCATTGATCCTTAGACGCACAGTTCGGGACCCCCTACCCGAGATCTGCCGGTTTTGACACCGACAGGCACCCATAGGTACCAATCTGAGGTTTTGGTACAAAGATTGAACACAAGAGATGAACTAGGGTTTGAGATGAGATGGTGATGTTGAAGATGTTGATGAAGATTGGCCTCCCAAAGATGAGAGGGTTTTTGGTGATGACAATGGCTATGATTTCCCCCTCCTGGAGGGAATTTCCCCCAGCGGAATCACACTAACGGAGGGCCAAAATGCTCCTGCCCAAGTTCCTCCACGAGACGGTGGCGCTGCATCCCGAAAGTCCTCTCCTTATTTTTTCTAGGATAAAAGACCTTATGTACCAGAAGATGGGCAGCGAAGGTGGGCCAAGGGCCCCACTACCCACTAGGGCGCGCTAGAGGGGGGAGGCGTGCCCTGGTGCCTTGTGGGCCCCTCGGTGACCCCCTCCGGTAGTTCTTTTCTCCATTATTTTTTATATAGTCCAAAATAATTCTCTGTAAAATTTCACCTCATTTGGAGATGTGCATAATAGGTATCTCTGATGTAGCTTTTTCAGGTCCAGAATTCCATCTGCCGGTATTGTTCCTCTTTGTGTAAACCTTGCATATTATGAGAGAAAAGGCATTAGAATTACTCCATAATGTATTATAATGGAATGGATAAAAACACTATAAATAGCAGTAGGAAAACATGATGCAAAATGGACGCATCAACCCCCCCCCCCCCCCAAGCTTAGACCTCGCTTGTCCTCAAGTGAAAATCGATATCGATAATCATGTCCACATGTTTAGAGAGAGAGAGGTGTCGATAAAAACAAAATACGGACATAGTAGCATCATGGTCATTATTATAACAACAATAAACTTTATCATATAGCTTCTTTAGAGCAAGTAACAATTCATCACAACATCAAAGTACAAATCATAAACTTTCTTGAAAACTAACAAACTATGTTCTCAGTCAATAATGCAATTGCAATTCATCATATTTTCAGGAAGGGTCTCATGTCGGATCCTTTTGGGAAGTCCACATACTCAACCATCATTTTAGTCTTCTATGATTGCTAATACTCACATCATATATATGGAGCAAAAAGTTTCAGCCGAACACAAATAAAGATACTCCCTCCGTTCTGTTACGTAAGGTGTATTATTTTCGGCACGGTGACCAAGGCACGGAATTATAGACATGTTAAGACCAAATTACCCTTGGCAAATTTGTTTATTAGTGGTAAGTAAATCAATTAGTCCAGGAAAGTAAGAGAAGCATGCAATCGACAGAGAGATATTTTCCTTCTTTTGCTACAAGGAGAGATACAGACAATCAGGACAGAGATACTTTCCATTTTTATAAAGGGCTAATAAGGGAATTATGAGGAATTAGAAGAAATGCACCTTACATTTTGGAATTTTATCAAAAAACAAATACACCTTATATAAAGGAATGGAGGGAGTAGGGGCTTATAATTTTGCCTCCCAACATACTCACCTCGAGGGTGATGTCTACAATAATAACTCATGATCACTCACATCCAACTGGATATATGTGCCTAGATCTTTCCCCACCACATGATGCTTACAAAAGAGAAAAATAAAAGGAATAGAGGAGAACACTTTGACTCTTGCATAAAAAGTAAATACATAAAAGTAAAAGATAGGCCCTTCGCAGAGGGAAGCAGAGGGTGGCATACACTTTTATTTTTGGATGCACAATATCCTAAAGAAAAAGAACGTCACGTTATATTGCTCCTTATGATAGCAATCTTTATTATGGAGACTGTTGCTTTTATTACTTTTCCATCGCATGTTCGTACAACGCTTATTTTCCCTCACACCAAAAGATCAAACATTTTTAGAAGAATTTTTTATTGCCTTATGCACCGATGACAACTTACTTGAAGGATCTTACTCAATCCATAGGTAGTATGGTAGACTCTCAAAACATGAATTTTGGGTTTAAGGTTTTTGCATGCACAAGTAGTACCTCTACTTAGTGAGGATTTTTGGCTAGCAAAGATATTGGGCAAGCACCACATGTTGGAGGATCCATGACAATATAACTTCTATGTGAATATGAACAAACATAAATCATTACATTGTCTTCCTTGTCCAACACCAACAATTTGGCATAAAATATTTAATGGGGGCTCATAATCATAAAAGATGTCCAAGATAGTATATTTGCACGTGAATCTTCTCTTCCCTTATTAATTCTTTGATGAATTGCATCATTAACCAATGCTATGTTCGTCAACTTTTAATAAATTTTACCACTTATACTTTTCCTTATGTAATGTCATTACTTTCCATAAGATTAGCATATGATCTTTTTCATTATTTCGTTTATTTTGGTTGAAACTAGAAAGTAAATAAGCAAAAACTCAAACTAAACTTTATGATATAACTCTCACTCGATTACATAGATAGATAGATCATGAAACTAACACTCGAAAATAGATCACACTAAACTTTTATTCAATTAAATCGCAAAATAACTAAGGATCGTACTAAGATAGGTAAAGGTAATAAAAGTGATGTGATACGGTACCGGGGCATCTCCCCCAAACTTGGCACAAGCCAAGGGGAGTGCCCATACCCGTGTGCTTAAGTATCCTTCGTTGGTGATGGTGGTGGTGATGAGGTAGTAGAGAACTTGTCCTCCGGCTTCAATGGCAGCAGTTCACCATCATAAGATGATGCAGGAGTCTCCTGAGTCCTGAAACTAGCAGCTAAACTCATACCTTTAAATCTTGCTTCATACTCGGAAACTTGATTTTGAAGATCATAGATTTGGCCCTGCATAAAATTGATTTGCTTTTTGAAGGTGAAGACGATGTCCTTCATAGACCGGCCATCCTTCATAGACAAGTTAGGGTTGATGACCTTCTCGAAGAGCTTGTACTTGGAGGGGTTTGGTGAAGCCATGGCAATCTAGATCTGATAGAAAAACAACAAGAAATAAGAACGGAGGATATTTCAGCGATGCGGTGGTCAATACGCCAGAGGAAGTAAAAAATTCTTGGGAAACAAGCATGCTACAGGAAAACGGAGTTGGGAAGGTGCCCAAGTGTAACGCCCTCGATGCGGCTATATCTCCTACGTGTCGAAGCACGACTTAGAGGCATAACCGCATTGAAAGCAATGTCACAAGTAAGGTAATCTTCACAACAACCCATGTAATATAGATAAAAGGAGTAAAGGATACATAGTTGGCTTACACTCACCACGTCACACAAATACCTGAATAACATTACAATCATCCAATTCACTCATGGTCCGACAATGGTACCAAACTAAAAGATCAACCCCAACATGCGACACGGTCCCGATCGCCCCAACTGGGCACCACTACTGATCATCAGGGAAAGACACATAGTAACGGCGAGAGTCTTCGTCGAACTAACACTTGAGCTCAAGCGCATCATCTGGAACGGTATCAACGGTCCCTGCATCTGGTTTGGAAGTAATCTGTGAGTCACGGGGACTCAGCAATCTCGCGCCCTCGGGATCAAGACTATTTAAGCTTATAGGCAATGCAAGGTAATATGTGGAGCTGCAGCAAGCGACTAGCATATATGGTGGCTAACCTGTTCGCAAAAGAGAGCGAGAAGAGAAGGCAAAGCACGAACGAAGAACTATGATCAAGAAGTGATCCTATAACAACCTACGTCAAACATTACTCCAACACCGTGTTCACCTCCCGGACTCCGCCGAGAAGAGACCATCACGGTAACACAGGCGGTTGATTCATTTTAATTAAGTTAAGTTTCATGTTATCTACAACCGGACATTAACAAATTCCCATCTGCCCATAACCGCGGGAACGGCTTTCGAAAGTTCAAATCCCTGCAGGGGAGTCCCAACTTAGCCCATCACAAGCTCTCACGGTCAACGAAGGATATTCCTTCTCCCGAGACATTCCGATCAGACTCGGTATCCCAGTTCTACAAGACATCTTCGACAATGGTAAAACAAGTCCAGCAACACCGCCCGAATGTGCCGACAAATCCCGATAGGAGCTGCACATATCTCATTCTCAGGTCACACTCGGATAAGAAATCCATACAACTAAAACCAGCCCTCGAGTTTCCCTGAGGTGGCGCTGCAAGGGGCTCTAGTTTGGACCAACACTCAGAGGAGCACTGGCCCCGGGGGGGGGGGTAAATAAAGATGACCCTTGGGCTCCGGAAACCCAAGGGAAAAAGAGGCTAGGTGGCAAATGGTAAAACCAAGGTTGGGCATTGCTGGAAGAGTTTTATTCAAGGCGAACTGTCAAGGGGTTCCCATTATCACCCAACCATGTAAGGAACGCAAAAATCCGGGAACATAACACCGATATGACGGAAACTAGGGCGGCAAGAGTGGAACAAAACACTAGGCAAAAGGCCAAGCCTTCCACCCTTTACCAAGTATATAGGTTCATTAAGATAAACAAGGTAATATGGTGATATCCCAACAATAAACAATGTTCCAACAAGGAACGGTCTCCAATCTTCACCCGCAACTAGCAACGCTATAAGAGGGGCTGAGCAAAGCGGTAACATAGACAATCAACGGTTTGCTAGGACATGGTGGGTTAGAGGTTTGACATGGAAATTTGGGAGGCATGAAATCAAGTGGTAGGTATCATAGCATAGGCATAGCAAAAGAGCGAGCATCTAGCAAGCAAAGATAGAAGTGATTTCGAGGGTACGATCATCTTACCTGCAAAGTTGTCAGAGGTGACTTGATCCTTGTAAGAAAACTCAACGGGCTCCTCACTAGCGAAGTCGTCTCCCGGCTCTACCCAAACAAGACAGACAAGCAAAAGGAACACAATCAACCACGTGCAATGCTCGAACAACATGATGCAAACATGGTATGTTATGCGGGATGCGATATGTGATGCATATGCAAGAATTGACAAGGAATCATTGAACCTGGCCTTAACATGGAAATCCAAGAGTGCCACTGGAAAGGTGAGGTGATTTCGGTTGAAATCGATATAAAGATCACCGGAATCGGATGCACGGTTTGGAAATGGCAAGCAAAACAAATATGGCACCGGTCTGCGATAATCAGCAAGTAGCCACCTAAATGCATCAATATAATTATGCTACAGCACTCAAACATGACAAAAAAATACATGGCAGGGATCCACTCATGATGCTTGACAAAAGATGAGCACTAAGCTACGGCCAATTCATCCATTAACAGGTTCAAACAAGCATGGAAAAAATGCAAATGATAACAGGTTTCAGACTTGGTGAAATTAACACAAGTCTGGAATTTAACATCAGGTAGCACACTTTGGAGCATGAAAACTCTATGCTACAGGAACTTTACATGGCAAAGCAAGGCATGGCATGAAGCTACTCAAAGCACTTAACAAAAGTCCCTTAGTGACGTTGAGCCAAAATGGATCAAAAAATACAATTGCAAGCATGCGAACATGGCAAAAACATAATCAGATTACAGACTTAGTGAAAAACTGGAGCATGCAAATCTGTTAACGAGTAGGCATGTTCACGAGCTCGATGCACTCACTACAGAGCATGGCATGCCAAACCAAGCATACACCCGTCAAGAATACATATCATAGAAGCTAGACATGGCAAGAACAACAACATAGCATCCACGGATCAATAACAACATCCTCGGCAAAATCGCTAACAAGTCAACAATCTGCCAGGATTCACGAGACGACAAAAGTAGAGCTCGATTGACTCAAGCTAGGTTGCTCCACAATGTTAACAAATCATCCTTACTGATCATCCTCAAAAGAGGCACGGATCACTAGGAAACAACATGAACATATGGCATAATGACAAAATCAGGACAAGGACTTAGAGAAATTCTAAGTCCCTGAAATCAGCATTAACGAATGCACTACTTTGCAAGCTTGGGCTAGTCGCCACACATATCACAAAAATACATGGTAAGCACCTCTGTAAAGATGGCATGGCATATAACAAAACTCATGTAGAGCTCAGGAGCATATCATGCACACATTAATCATGGCAAAAAATGATAAATATCTATTTGATGAAACAGATCTTACAATTTTATCATATAGCCCTCTTCCAACAGCATTTCGGGCATCAAGATGAGCTCAAATGAAAATGATGCAATGAGATGAAATGATGTACTCTCTAAGGTGAACATTTCGATATGCTACACGCGCAAATCGGAGCTACGGATGCAGAGTTACGACATGATGAAAATTTGAAAAAATAATTGAGCGGGAGGGAAAGTCAACCCCGGATCTAGGGTTTACTGTAGCTCTCGATCCGGATCTGGCGAAGACACTGTAGCTCGAGGTCGAGGTCACCGGAAAATGGGGCCGCGGTGGCCGGAGCCTCGCCGGAATTTGCGGAGGAGGAGGGGGAGGACGCCGACGACGAGGGAGGTCGGAGCTTGCCGGTGCCGTGGCGGCGCCGGGCGACGAAGCTTGCCACGGCGGAGTGGTGGTGGCGGACGTCGGCGTCGGAGTGCGGCGGCGTCGGCAATGGCGTTGCGGCGGCCGGCGTCGGAGTGCGGAGGCGGCTCGGGCTCCCCAGGCGGCGCGGGGTGAGAGGAGGCGGCGACCTGGGCGCGCGGTGGAGAGGGCCCGGTGCGGGCCGAGCGGGCCTCGCTGTAACACCCCGGATGTGATTTACCCAATATGTAATCCAACTCTTGTCGTTTCCGGCCTTAAGTTATTTTATTTTCTCGGGTTCGGGTTTTTGTCTCCGTGTGTTGTTGTGGTTGTCATGCATCTCATATCATGTCATCATGTGCATTGCATTTGCATACGTGTTCATCTCATGCATCCGAGCATTTTCCCCGTTGTCCGTTTTGCATTCCGGCACTTCGTTCTCCTCCGGTGGTCATTTCTAGATTTCTTTCGTGTGTGGGGATTAAACATTTCTGGATTGGACCGAGACTTGCCAAGCGGCCTTGGTTTACTACCGGTAGACCGCCTGTCAAGTTTCGTACCATTTGGACTTCATTTGATGCTCCAACGGTTAACCGAGGGACCGAAAAGGCCTCGTGTGTGTTGCAGCCCAACACCCCTCCAATTTGGCCCAAAACCATCTCCATCTTCTAGAGTGTTCGAGCACGATCGCGTGGCCGAAAACCGCACCTCATTTGGACTCTCCTAGCTCCTCCTATGCCTATTTAAAGACCACCCTCTCAAAATTCACGGTACCACTCTTTCCCTAACCCTAGATCCATCTTCTGTCGCCGCCGGACACGTTCGACCCCTCCCCGGACAAACCGCCGCCGCCAACCAGGGCGCGCCACGTGGCGCGGGCGCCCCACATCGCCGCCAACTCCGCACGGGCCCGCTCGGCCTGTGGCCGGCCCCCGCGGCCCGGGATCCGCCGCCGCCGCCCGGGGCTTCGTCTCCCTCGCCCCGCTGCCTGGAACCCCGCCGCCACCGCGCCGGCCGCCACGAGCCATTGCCGTGAGCTCGCCACCCTTTCGCCGGAGCACCGCGACGCCGGCAGCCCTGCGCCTCCTCGCATCCCCCGCGGTGGCCGGAGCCCTCCCCGCCGCCGGATCCGGCCGGGAGAGGCCGGATCTTCCTCTCCCTCGCCTCCCGCCGCTCCATCGAGCTCGTCGGAGCTACAGTGGTCGCCGGACTCGCCTCGGTTAGCGTGCCGAGAAACCCTAGATCCGGAGGTCCAAATTTTCTTCTAAGTCCCCATTTTCCCAGATCCATATGCTCATGTTCATGGCATCGTAACTTTGCATCCGTAGCTCCGTTTTGGGCATATAGCATATCAAACGCCTCAGAGAGTACATAATTTCATTCCATTGCATCATTTTCATTTGAGTTCATCTTGATGCCTGAAATGCTGTTAGAAGAGTGCTATTTGAGATAATTGTCAGATCTGCTGCTCTATTTAGTCATTTGTCATTTTTGCCATGATTAATGTGTGCATGATATGCCCATGAGTTCTACATATGTTTTGTTAAGGGTTTTTCCATCTTTCCAGAGGTGCAACCCATGTATTTTTGTGATGTGTGTGGTGACTAGCACAAGCTTGCAAAGTGAGGCACTTGGTAATGCTGATTTCAGGGACTTAGCATTCCACTAATCCTTGACCTGTTTATCTCATGCCATATGTTCATGTCGTTTCTAGTGATCCGTGCCTCTTTTGAGGATGATCAGTAATGATGTTTTATTAATCTTGTAGTGATCTATCGATCCATGTCTTTGTTTGCAATTATGGAGCACCCTAGCTTGAGTCAATCGAGCTCTACTTTTGCTACTTCGTGAATCTAGGCAGATTGTCTACTTGTTAGCAATTTTGCCGATGATGTTGTAGTTGATCCGTGCTGCTATGCTATTGTTCTTGCATGTCTAGCTTGCATTTTGTGTATTCTTGATAGATGTATGCTTAGCTTGTCATGACTTGCTCCGTAGTGAGTGCATCAAGCTCGTAAACATGCCTACTTGATATCTGTAGTGAGTTCAGGCTAGGTTCATGCATTCCTTGTCAAATCTTGCATATGCATCCCGCATCGCATCCCGCATAGCATACCATCTTTGCACCATTTTGTTTGATCCTTGCACGTGGTTGATTGTGTCCTTATTGCTTGTTTGTCTTGTTTGGGTAGAGCCGGGAGACGAGTTCGCTAACGAGGAGCCCGTTGAGTTTGCTTTCGAGGATCCAATCAACTCTGACAACTTTGCAGGCAAGATGATCATACCCTCGAAATCACTACTATCTTTGCTTTGCTAGATGCTCGCTCTTTTGCTATGCCAATGCTATGATGCCTACCACTTGCTTTCAAGCCTCCCAAATTGCCATGTCAAACCTCTAACCCACCATGTCCTAGCAAACCGTTGATTGGCTATGTTACCGCTTTGCTCAGCCCCTCTTATAGCGTTGCTAGTTGCAGGTGAAGATTGGAGACTATTCCTTGTTGGAATATTTATTTACTTGTTGGGATATCATTATATTGCCATGTTATCTTAATGCATCTGTATACTTGGTAAAGGGTGGAAGGCGGCCTCTCGCCTAGTGTTTTGTTCCACTCTTGCTGCCCTAGTTTCCGTCATATCGGTGTTATGTTCCCGGATTTTGCGTTCCTTACGCGGTTGGGTTATAATGGGAACCCCTTGATAGTTCGCCTTGATTAAAGCATTTCCAGCAATGCCCAACCTTGGTTTTACCATTTGCCACCTAGCCTCTTTTTCCCTTGGGTTTCCGGAGCCCGAGGGTCATCTTATTTAACCCCCCCCGGGCCAGTGCTCCTCTGAGTGTTGGTCCAACCTAGAGCCCCTTACAGCGCCACCTCAGGGAAACTCGAGGGCTGGTTTTAGTTGTACGGATTGCTTATCCGATTGTGCCCTGAGAACGAGATATGTGCAACTCCTATCGGGATTTGTCGGCAAATTCGGGCGGTGTTACCGGATTTGTTTTAACCTGTCGAAGTGTCTTGAAGAACCGAGATATCGAGTCTGATCGGAATGTCTCGGGAGGAGGTCTATTCCTTCATTGACCATGAGAGCTTGTCATGGGCTAAGTTGGGACTCCCCTGCAGGGATTTGAACTTTCGAAAGCCATGCCCGCGGTTACGGGCAGATGGGAATTTGTTAATGTCCGGTTGTAGATAATTTGAACCTTAACTTAATTAAAATGAATCAACAGTGTGAGTTGCCGTGATGGCCTCTTCTCGGCGGAGTCCGGGAAGTGGACACGGTGTTGGAGTAATGCTTGCACAGGTTGTTCTCTAGATTACTCGCTCGCGCTTTGCTTCCTGTTCTCGCTCTCTTTTGTGAAAAGGATAGCCACCATATATGCTAGTCGCTTGCTGCAGCTCCACATATTTACCTTACCATACCTTTTAAGCTTAAATAGTCTTGATCGCAAGGGTGCGAAATTGCTGAGTCCCTGTGGCTCACAGATTACTATTACACCAGATGCAGGGCCTGATGATTCTGCTCCAGGTGACATGCTCGAGCTCAAGTGGGAGTTCGACGAGGACTCTCAACGTTACTATGTTTCTTTTCCCGATGATCAGTAGTGGTGCCCAGTTGGGGGTGGTCGAGACCGTGTCGCATGTTGGGTTGTGTTTTATTTTGGCGCCGTAGTCGGCCCATGAGTGTTTGAATGATGTAATGTTATCTATGTACTTGATTGACGTGGCGAGTGTAAGCCAACTATGTTATCTCCCCTTTTATTATCTATATTACATGGGATGTTGTGAAGATTGCCTAACTTGTGACATATGCCTTCAATGCGATTATGTCTCTAAGTCGTGCCTCGACACGTGGGAGCTATAGTCGCATCGAGGGTGTTATAAGTTGGTAATCAGAGCCTTCCCCGACCTTAGGAGCCCCATTGCTTGATCGTTTTTAGCAGCCGAGTTGTGTCTAAAAAAATGTTTTGAGTCATCTAGGAATTATATATCGGAGAGTTTAGGAATTCTTTTTACTTCCCTGTCTCCTCATCGCTCTGGTAAGGCATCCTGACGTAGAGTTTTGACTCTTCTCTTCTCAAATTTCACTAAAAAAAATTTAGGATCACGCAGGTATCTTGGAATCGTTCCGATGGTTTTATGACGAGAACATTGTCTTGGTGCGTCCTGTCAGGGGTTTTGTGGAAGTGTCCCGGGGAGTTGAGCTCTGAGGTGTTGTCGTCATAATTTTATCGTTGCAGTTCTGGAATACCTGAGTTTAGTACGCCGACATCGAAAATCTCTTTTATGCAGTTCGTTGGTGAGATAACCTCGACGCCATCCAGTACTGGGGCGGGAGTTCGGGAGTATCGCCATAACTTGTATAACGGATGCTTTTCGAAGGTTGAGGTAGATGGTTTCCGAAGTTTTTCTCGGTTACGTGTTGAAGGATGGATACAACTGGATGTAGGATTTTGCTAGATTTGGGTGAGATATTATGCTTCCCCTGTATCCCCAACACCTGATTGCATAACCGGAAAGGTTCGGGAGTTTCATAGGTGGGAATTCTCGTAGCTCTAGCTCGTCTTCCACAGATATTTGGTTTGAGATTGGGATTTCTTACCGAGTATTCGTTCTTGATCCGTACCTTGTTGATTTATTTCTCTACCTAAATTCTACGTGGCTTCTCAATTTATGGATATGTGACCATTTCAGGAGGAATGCATTCGTTCATTTTGTTCGGATGTGAAGACTATATGTTGCAATTTTCATTCCATTGGATTCAGCTTCAATATTTGTCTATCAATGTGCTAATGGATGTCAACCTCTTCAGGATGGCTCCTCCAACGCGCACGACTCCGAATCCTGATCCGCCACCACCTCCACCTCCTCCGGAGGCATGGCAAGCTGTGATGGCCGCAACCAATGCAAACACGCAGTTGATCATGCAAATTCTTCAGGAGCGCAATCAAGCGAATCAAGGCAACCAAGGGAACCAAGGCAACAATCAGAATCACTTTGCTACACTCAACTAGTTCCTTGCTAACGGGCCAAAGACTTTCAGCAATTGTGTTGAGGCAACCGATGCTGACGATTGGCTCGTGGATCTGTGCAAGCATTTCGAGTGTAGTAACGTCAGGCCTGAGGACTTTGTCAAGTTCGCTTCCTTCCAACTCAAAGATCAAGCTGCAGAATGGTTCCGGCAGTACAAGGATTCCAGAGGTGGACGTGCGATTACTTGGGATGAATTCTGTCAAGATTTCAGAGCTCACCATATCCCTTAGAGCGTGGTTGAAAGCAAGCGTGAGGAATTCCGTAACCTGAAGCAAGGCTCTTTGTCTGTCTATGACTACAACAAGTTGTTTCAGAAGCTCGCCCGCTTTTCTAAGCAGGACGTCCCTGACGAGAAGAGCATGATATACCAGTTCAGGGGTGGTCTCAGAGAAGAAATTCAGCTAGCTCTTGTTCTCTTTGAGCCCTTGAGGTACGATGAGTTCTACAACATGGCATTGAAGCAAGAGGCCGCTCAACTGAGGTGTGATGCTTCCAAGAAGCGAGTCAGAGAGGCTACTCCTTCTTCCTCTACTCAAGTGGCCAAGCAGCAGAAGTATTGGCTTCCTCCTCCTCCGTTCCGTCAGCCGTATCAGCAGAAGAGCAAAAGTGGCAATGGATCTTCCCACCCACCCAACCCTGGCTTTCTGAACAAGACTTCGTCTCAAGCTCCAAGATCGAGTGCTCCATATCACCGTCCGCTTTCAGAGGTCACGTGCAACAAGTGCCAACAGAAGGGTCACTATGCCAGCAAGTGTTTCAACCAGAGGCGTCTTCCTCCTCCTCCTCCTGTGAGATCGGCAAGCACAACTGTGGTCAAGCATAACCCCATGCACGCCAAGGTCAACTTGATGAATGCAGCGCAGGCAGAGGACTCGTCAGATGTGATCATGGGTAACCTTCCTGTTAACGATATTCCTGCAAGAGTTCTTTTTGACACTGGTGCATCGCATTGTTTCATGTCGAGACCTTTTGCATCTAAGCATGATTTTGTTACTCAAGTGTTGTCGAAACCGTTGGCTATTGTTTCTCCGGCCCGTCAAATGACATCTAGTGTATGCGTTCCGGATGTTACGATCACTTTGGGTGACTATAAGTTCTTGGCCTCTCCAAATGTTCTTGGTGACTCGGATATTGATCTTATTCTCAGAATGGATTGGGTTTCTAAGCACAAGGCTCAGCTTGATTGTGCAGCCAGACAGATTCATTTGACTCATTCGTCTGAGGATGTAATTGTCTTTGCCGCTCGTGATGATACCATCCGTCTATTTTCTCTCAATGATAAGGGTGAATTGGATGCTATCTCGCAAATTCCATTCGTTTGCGAATATCAAGACGTCTTTCCAGAAGAGCTTCCAGGAATGCCTCCGCACCGGCCAGTTGAATTCGTTATTGATCTTGAGCCTGGTACGGAACCTGTGTGCAAGTGTCCTTACAAGCTCGGACCTGAAGAGTTGAAGGAGCTGAAGAAGCAACTCGATATTCAAGAGAGAATGGGTCTCATCCGGCCTAGTTCTTCTCCGTGGGGTTGTGGTGTTCTTTTTGTGAAGAAGGATGGAACAGACCGACTTTGTGTTGATTACCGTCCATTGAACAAGAAGACCATCAAGAACAAATACCCACTTCCCAACATCAACGAGCTGTTCGAACAACTCAAAGGTGCCCAAGTATTCTCCAAGCTTGATCTCCGTATGGGTTATCATCAGATTCGAATCCGTGAGCAAGATATTACCAAGACGGCTTTCAGGACAAGCTATGGTTCATATGAATACACTGTCATGTCTTTTGGCCTCGTCAACGCTCCTCCGATGTTCTCTCGCATGATGAACTTCATCTTCAACGCCTACACCAATGACTTCATTTTGGTCTATCTCGACGACATTCTGGTTTTCTCGAAGAACAAGGAAGATCATGCCAAGCACTTGCGTTTGGTACTCGATAAGTTGAGGGAACACCAGTTCTACGCCAAGTTCTCCAAGTGCGAATTTTGGCTCGATGAGGTTATTTATCTTGGTCATATCATCTCTACCATGGGCATTGCGGTGAATCCTAAGAAGGTGTCTGCAATTGTGAATTGGGAACCTCCTCAGAACGTGAAGCAACTCCGCAGCTTCCTCGGTCTCGCAAGTTATTGCCGAAGATTCGTTGAAAACTTTTCTAAGATCGCGAAGCCTCTCTCAAATCTTCTCCAGAAGCACGTCAAGTACATTTGGTCCCCGGAGTGTGACATTGCTTTCAACACTTTGAAAGAGAAATTGATCACTGCTCCAGTTCTGACTCCGCCTGATGAATCCAAACCGTACGAGGTCTTTTGTGATGCCTCTCTCCAAGATCTTGGCGCAGTGTTGATGCAAGAGAAGAAAGTTGTTGCTTATACCTCTCGCCAGTTGAAGCCCAATGAGAAGAACTACCCCACTCATGATCTTGAGTTGGCGGCAGTTGTGCATGCTCTTTTGACTTGGAGACATCTCTTATTGGGAAGAAAAGTGGACATTTTCACTGATCACAAGAGTCTCAAGTACATCTTCACTCAGCCTAATCTCAACCTCAGGCAAACTCGATGGGTCGAAATGATTCAAGAGTATAATCCGAGTATTGAGTATACTCCAGGCAAGGCCAATGTGATTGCTGGCGCATTGAGCAGGAAGGCTTATTGCAATAGTCTAATTCTCAAGCCTTATCAACCCGAGCTTTGTGAAGCTTTCCGCAAACTTAATCTGCAAGTTGTTCCTCAAGGTTTCCTCGCCAACCTTCAAGTCTCTCCTACCTTGGAAGATCAGATTCGCCAAGCCCAGCTTCTTGATGCTATGGTGAAAAAGGTGAAGATTGGGATTGCCAAGAGTCAACCCAAGTACAAGTGCTACCGCCTTGATGACAAGGATACTCTCTTCTTCGAGGATCGTATTGTTGTGCCCAAAGGTGACCTTCGTAAAGTGATCATGAACGAGGCTCACAATTCTCTCCTCTCCATCCACCCTGGGAGTACGAAGATGTATCAGGACCTCAAGCAGGCTTATTGGTGGACTCGAATGAAGCGCGAGATTGCTCAATTCGTGAATGAGTGTGATGTCTGCAGAAGAGTGAAGGCAGAACACCAAAGGCCAGCTGGTCTCCTCCAACCTCTTGCCATTCCAGAATGGAAGTTTGACCACATTGAAATGGACTTCGTGACTGGGTTTCCAAAGTCCAAGCGTGGCAATGATGCTATATTCGTTGTCATCGACAAACTCACCAAAGTGGCTCACTTTCTGCCTATCAAAGAGTCAATCACTGCAGCTCAATTGGCGGAACTCTATACCTCTCGAATTGTCTCTCTGCACGGTATTCCACAAGTGATCTCTTCAGACCGTGGCAGCATCTTTACCTCCAAGTTTTGGGATTCTTTTCAGAAGGCCATGGGCACCAACATCCACTTCAGCACAGCTTTCCATCCTCAAACTAGCGGTCAAGTCGAGCGTGTCAACCAGATTCTTGAAGATATGCTCAGGGCTTGTGTGATCTCCTTCGGCATGAAGTGGGAGGATTGTCTTCCTTATGCTGAATTCTCCTACAACAACAGTTTTCAAGCAAGTTCGGGCAAGGCCCCATTTTGAAATTATGTATGGCAGGAAGTGCCGTAACCCTCTCAACTGGTCTGAAACCGGTGAACGTCAGCTTCTCGGAAATGACTTAATCACAGAGGCAGAGGAAATGTGCAAAGTCATTCGAGATAACCTCAAAGCAACCCAATCCCGTCAGAAGAGCTACTATGATAGTAAGCACCGTGATTTGGCTATCGAGATCGGAGATCATGTTTACCTCCGCGTCTCTCCTATGAAAGGGACTCGTCGCTTCGGTATCAAAGGGAAGCTTGCCCCTAGATACGTGGGACCTATCAAGATTGTCAGCAAGAGAGGCGATCTCGCCTATCAACTCGAGCTTCCTTCAAACTTTGCAAATGTTCATGAGGTGTTCCATGTCTCTCAGCTCCGAAAGTGCTTCAAGACTCCTAACCGCACCGTCAACTTCGAGGACATTGAGCTCCAAGAAGATCTCTCCTATCGTGAGCACCCAGTTGCTATTCTTGAAGAGACTAAACGCAAGACTCGCAACAAGTCAATCAAATTCCTCAAAGTCAAGTGGTCACACCATTCCGACCGTGAAGCTACCTGGGAACGCGAGGATCACCTCCGTTATGAATACCCGGCGTTCTTTCAGTCCTAGATCTCGGGACGAGATCCTTTCGTAGTGGTGGAGTGTTGTAACACCCTGGATGTGATTTACCCAATATGTAATCCAACTCTTGCCGTTTCCGGCCTTAAGTTATTTTATTTTCTCAGGTTCGGGTTTTTGTCTACGTGTGTTGTTGTCGTTGTCATGCATCTCATATCATGTCATCATGTGCATTGCATTTGCATACGTGTTCATCTCATGCATCCGAGCATTTTCCCCGTTGTCCGTTTTGCATTCCGGCGCTTCGTTCTCCTCCGGTGGTCATTTCTAGCTTTCTTTCGTGTGTGGGGATTAAACATTTCCGGATTGGACCGAGACTTGCCAAGCGGCCTTGGTTTACTACCGGTAGACCGCCTGTCAAGTTTCGTACCATTTGGACTTCGTTTGATGCTCCAACGGTTAACCGAGGGACCGAAAAGGCCTCGTGTGTGTTGCAGCCCAACACCCCTCCAATTTGGCCCAAAACCCACCAAAACCCTCTCCATCATCTAGAGCGTTCGATCACGATCGCGTGGCCGGAAACCGCACCTCATTTGGACACCCCTAGCTCTTCCTATGCCTATTTAAAGACCACCCTCTCAAAATTCGCGGTACCACTCTTTCCCTAACCCTAGATCCATCTTCTGTCGCCGGACACGTCCGACCCCTCCCCGGACAAACCGCCACCGCCAACCGGGGCGCGCCACGTGGCACGGGCGCCCCACATCGCCGCCAACTCCGCGCGGGCCCGCTCGGCCCGTGGCCGGCCCCCGCGGCCCGGGATCCGCCACCGCCGCCCGGGGCTTCGTCTCCCTCGCCCCGCCGCCTGGAACCCTGCCGCCACCGCGCCGGCCGCCGCGCGCCATTGCCGTGAGCTAGCCGCCCTTTCGCCGGAGCACTGCGACGCCGGCAGCCCCGCGCCTCCTCGCATCCCCCGCGGTGGCCGGAGCCCACCCCGCCGCCGGAGCCAGCCGGGAGAGGCCAGATCTTCCTCTCCCTCGCCTCCCGCCGCACCATCGAGCTCGCCGGAGCTACAGTGGTCGCTGGACTTGCCTCGGTTCGCGTGCCGAGAAACCCTAGATCCGGAGGTCCAAATTTTCTTCGAAGTCCCCGTTTTCCCAGATCCATATGCTCATGTTAATGGCATCGTAACTTTGCATCCGTAGCTCCGTTTTGGGCATATAGCATATCAAAATGTTCGCCTCAAAGAGTACATAATTTCATTCCATTGCATCATTTTCATTTGAGTTCATCTTGATGCCTGAAATTCTGTTAGAAGAGTGCTACTTGAGATAATTGTCAGATCTGCTGCTCTATTTAGTCATTTGTCATTTTTGCCATGATTAATGTGTGCATGATATGCCCATGAGTTATACATATGTTTTGTTAAGGGTTTTGCCATCTTTCCAGAGGTGCAACCCATGTATTTTTGTGATGTGTGTGGTGACTAGCACAAGCTTGCAAAGTGAGGCACTTGGTATATCTCATGTTGCCATATGTTCATGTCGTTTCCTAGTGATCCGTGCCTCTTTTGAGGATGATCAGTAAGGATGTTTTATTAATCTTGTAGTGATCTATCGATCAATGTCTTTGTTTGAAATTATGAAGCACCCTAGCTTGAGTCAATCGAGCTCTACGTTTGCTACTTCGTGAATCTGGGCAGATTGTCTACTTGTTAGCAATTTTGCCGATGATGTTGTAGTTGATCCGTGCATGCTATGCTATTGTTCTTGCCATGTCTAGCTTGCATTTTGTGTATTCTTGATAGATGTATGATTAGCTTGTCATGAATTGCTCCGTAGTGAGTGCATCGAGCTCGTAAACATGCCTACTTGATATATGTTTTCAGCATGTGCCAGTTTTCACTAAGTCTGAAAACTGATTATGCTTTTGCTATGTTCACATGCTTGCAAATGTGTTTTCTGATCCCTTTTGGCTCAAGGTCACTAAGAGACTTTTGTTAAGCCTTTTGAGTAGCTCCATGCCATGTTTTACTTTGTCATGTTCAGGTCCTATAGAATGTAGTTTCGTTGCTCTAAAGAGTGCTATCTGATCTGAAATTCCAGACAAGTGTTAATTTCACTAAGTCTGAAATCTGTTTACCATATGCATTTTTGCCATGCTTGTTTGAACCTGTTAATGGGTGAATTGGCCGTAGCTCTGTGCTAGACTTTTGTTAAGCATCATGAATGCATCCCTTCCATGTATTTTTTTGCCATGTTTGGGTGTTGTAGCATGTTCATCTTGTTGCACTTATATGGCTACTTGCTGTAAATCGCAGAACGTGGTCATATTTGAATTGCTTGCCATTTCCAAACCATAACTCCGATTTCAGTGTTCTTTATATCGTTTTCAAGCGATTTCATCTCATCTTTCCAGTGGCACACTTGGATTTCCAAATTGAGGCCAGGTTCATGCATTCCTTGTCAAATCTTGCATATGCATCCCGCATCGCATCCCGCATAGCATACCATCTTTGCACCATTTTGTTTGATCCTTGCACGTGGTTGATTGTGTCCTTGTTGCTTGTTTGTCTTGTTTGGGTAGAGCCGGGAGACAAGTTCGCTAACGAGGAGCCCGTTGAGTTTGCTTTCGAGGATCCAGTCAACTCTGACAACTTTGCAGGCAAGATGATCATACCCTCGAAATCACTACTATCTTTGCTTTGCTAGATGCTCGCTCTTTTGCTATGCCAATGCTACGATGCCTACCACTTGCTTTCAAGCCTCCCAAATTGCCTTGTCAAACCTCTAACCCACCATGTCCTAGCAAACCGTTGATTGGCTATGTTACCGCTTTGCTCAGCCCCTCTTATAGCGTTGCTAGTTGCAGGTGAAGATTGGAGACTGTTCCTTGTTGGAACATTTATTTACTTGTTGGGATATCATTATATTGCCATGTTATCTTAATGCATCTATATACTTGGTAAAGGGTGGAAGGCTCGGCCTCTCGCCTAGTGTTTTGTTCCACTCTTGCCGCCCTAGTTTCCATCATATCGGTGTTATGTTCCCGGATTTTGCGTTCCTTACGCAGTTGGGTTATAATGGGAACCCCTTGATAGTTCGCCTTGATTAAAGCTTTTCCAGCAATGCCCAACCTTGTTTTTACCATTTGCCACCTAGCCTCTTTTTCCCTTGGGTTTCCGGAGCCCGAGGGTCATCTTATTTAAACCCCCCCGGGCCAGTGCTCCTCTGAGTGTTGGTCCAACCTAGAGCCCCTTGCAGCGCCACCTCGGGGAAACTCGAGGGCTGGTTTTAGTTGTACGGATTGCTTATCCGATTGTGCCCTGAGAATGAGATATGTGCAGCTCCTATTGGGATTTGTCGGCACATTCGGGCGGTGTGCTGGATTTGTTTTAACCTGTCGAAGTGTCTTGAAGAACCAAGATACCGAGTCTGATCGGAACGTCTCGGGAGGAGGTCTATTCCTTCGTTGACCATGAGAGCTTGTCATGGGCTAAGTTGGGACTCCCCTGCAGGGATTTGAACTTTCGAAAGCTGTGCCCGCGGTTATGGGCAGATGGGAATTTGTTAATGTCCGGTTGTAGATTACTTGAACCTTAACTTAATTAAAATAAATCAACAGTGTGAGTTCCCGTGATGGCCTCTTCTCGCCGGAGTCCGGGAAGTGGACACGGTGTTGGAGTAATGCTTGCGCAGGTTGTTCTCTAGATTACTCGCTCGCGCTTTGCCTCCTCTTCTCGCTCTCTTTTGCGAACAGGATAGCCACCATATATGCTAGTCGCTTGTTGTAGCTCCACATATTTACCTTACCATACCTTTTAAGCTTAAATAGTCTTGATCGCGAGGGTGCGAAATTGTTGAGTCCCTGTGACTCATAGATTACTATTACACCAGATGCAGGGCCTGATGATTCCGCTCCAGGTGACGCGCTCGAGCTCAAGTGGGAGTTCGACGAGGACTCTCAACATTACTATGTTTCTTTTCCTGATGATTAGTAGTCGTGCCCAGTTGGGGGTGATCGGGACCGTGTCGCATGTTGGGTTGTCTTTTATTTTGGCGCCGTACTCGGGCCATGAGTGTTTGAATGATGTAATGTTATCTATGTACTTGATTGACGTGGCGAGTGTAAGCCAACTATGTTATCTCCCCTTTTATTATCTATATTATATGGGATGTTGTGAAGATTGCCTAACTTGCGACATATGCCTTCAATGTGATTATGTCTCTAAGTCGTGCCTCGACACGTGGGAGCTATAGTCGCATCGAGGGTGTTACACGCGCGGGAAGCGGCTGGCGGCGCCACGTGGCACATGGGGATTGGCTGCGGTCGGCGGCGGCGGGTTCTTCCGGCCGGATTCGGACACGTCCGGCGCGGCACAGGGGAAATTTAGGGTTAGGGGGAGAGGAGACCCAGGATTTGGAAATGGGGGTCTATTTTTATAGGTAGGAGGAGCTAGGAGGCTCCAAATGGAGTGCGGTTTTTGGCCACGCGATCGTGATCGAACGCTCTAGGAGATGGAAGGGTCTTTGGTGGGTTTTGAGCCAAATTGAGAGGGTGTTGGGATGCAACACGAACGAGGCCTTCTCGGTCCCTCGGTTAACCGTTGGAGTATCAAACGAAGTCCAAATGGCACAAAACTTGACAGGCGGTCTACCGGTAGTAAACCAAGGCTGCATGGCAAGTCTTGGTCCAATCCGGAAATGTTTATCCCCCACACACGAAAAGAAGTAGAAAGGGGCACCGGAGGAGATAGGAGCGCCGGAATGCAAAACGGACAACGGGGGAAATGCTCGGATGCATGAGACGAACACGTATGCAAATGCAATGCACATGATGACATGATATGAGATGCATGACAAAGGCAACAACATACGGAGACAAAAACCCGAACCCGAGGAAAATAAAATAACTTAGCACCGGAAACAGCAAGAGTTGGGATACATATAAGGTAAATTACATCTGGGGTGTTACAACACTCCACCACTATGAAAGGATCTCGTCCGAGATCTAGGACTGGAAAAACGTCGGGTACTCAGAACGGAGGTGATTCTCGCGTTCCCAGGTGGCTTCACGGTCGGAATGGTGTGACCACTTGACTTTGAAGAATTTGATTGACTTATTGCGAGTCTTGCGTTCAGTCTCTTCAAGAATAGCAACTGGGTGATCACGATAAGAAAGGTCTTCTTGGAGATCAATGTCTTCGAAGTTGACGGTGCGGTCAGGGGTCTTGAAGCACTTGCGGAGCTGAGAGACATGGAACACGTCGTGCACATTTGCAAAGTTTGAAGGAAGCTCGAGTTGATAGGCGAGATCACCTCTCTTGCTGACGATCTTCAAAGGACCCACGTATCTAGGGGCAAGCTCCCCTTTGATACCGAAGCGACGAGTACCTTCCATTGGAGATACGCGGAGGTAAACATGATCTCCGATCTTGAAAGCCAAATCACGATGCTTACTGTCATAGTAGCTCTTCTGACGCGATTGCGCTGCTTTGAGGTTATCACGAATGACTTTGCACATTTCCTCTGCCTCTATGATCAATTCATTTCCGACAAGTTGACGTTCACCGGTCTCTGACCAGTTAAGAGGAGTACGACACTTCCTGCCATAGAGAATTTCGAATGGGGCCTTGCCCGAACTTGCTTGAAATTTGTTGTTGTAGGAGAACTCGGCATATGGAAGACAATCTTCCCACTTCATACCGAAAGAGATAACGCAAGCCCTGAGCATATCTTCGAGAATCTGATTGACACGCTCGACTTGACCGCTAGTTTGAGGATGAAAAGCTGTGCTGAAGCGGATGTTCGTGCCCATGGCCTTCTGAAAATAATCCCAAAACTTGGAGGTAGAGATGCTACCACGGTCTGAAGAGATCAACTGTGGAATGTCGTGCAGAGAGACGATCCAAGAGGTATAAAGCTCCGCCAATTGAGCTGCAGTGATAGACTCCTTGATAGGCAGGAAATGAGCCACTTCCGTGAGTTTATCGATGACAACGAATATAGTATCATTGCCACGCTTGGATTTTGGAAAACCCGTCACGAAGTCCATCTCAATGTGGTCAAACTTCCATTCTGGAATGGCAAGAGGTTGGAGGAGACCAGCTGGTCGTTGGTGTTCTGCCTTCACTCTTCTGCAGACATCACATTCATTCACGAACTGAGCAATCTCGCGCTTCATTCGAGTCCACCAATAAGCCTGCTTGAGGTCCTGGTACATCTTCGTACTCCCAAGATGGATGGACAGGAGAGAATTTTGAGCCTCGTTCATAATGACTTTACGAAGGTCACCTTTAGGCACAACAATGCGATCCTCGAAGAAGAGAGTATCCTTGTCATCAACGCGATAGCACTTGTACTTGGGTTGACTCTTGGCAATCCCAATCTTCACCTTCTTCACCATGGCATCAAGAAGTTTAGCCTCACGAATCTGATCTTCCAAAGTGGGAGAGACTTGAAGGTTGGCGAGGAAACCTTGAGGAACAACTTGCAAATTGAGTTTGCGGAAAGCTTCACAAAGCTCGGGTTGGTAAGGCTTGAGAATCAAACTGTTGTAGTACACCTTCCTACTCAAAGCGTCAGCAATCACATTGGCCTTGCCTGGAGTATATTCGATACACGGATTATACTCTTGAATCATTTTAACCCAACGAGTCTGCTTGAGGTTGAGATTAGGCTGAGTGAAGATGTACTTGAGACTCTTGTGGTCAGTGAAGATGTCCACTTTTCTTCCCAATAAGAGATGTCTCCAAGTCAAAAGAGCATGCACAACTGCCGCCAACTCGAGGTCATGAGTGGGGTAGTTCTTCTCGTTGGGCTTCAACTGGCGAGAGGTATAAGCCACAACTTTCTTCTCTTGCATCAACACTGCACCAAGACCTTGAAGAGAGGCATCGCAGAAGACCTCGAACGGTTTGGATTCATCAGGAGGAGTCAGAACTGGAGCAGTGACTAATTTCTCTTTCAGGGTGTTGAAAGCGATGTCACATTCCAGAGACCAAACGTACTTGACGTGTTTCTGGAGAAGGTTTGAAAGAGGCTTCGCGATCTTTGAAAAGTTCTCAACAAACCTTCGACAGTAGCTTGCGAGACCAAGGAAGCTGCAGAGTTGCTTCACGTTCTGAGGTGGTTCCCAATTCACAATTGCAGACACCTTCTCAGGATTCACCGCTATGCCCTTGGCAGAGATGATATGCCCAAGGTAGAGAACCTCATTGAGCCAAAACTCGCACTTTGAGAACTTGGCGTAGAACTGATGTTCTCCGAGCTTATCCAGCACCAAACGCAAGTGCTTGGCATGATCTTCCTTGTTCTTCGAAAAGACCAGAATGTCATCGAGGTAGACCAAGACGAAGTCATTTGTGTAGGCGTTGAAGATGAAGTTCATCATGCGAGAGAAAGTCGGAGGATCGTTGACGAGGCCAAAGGACATGACAGTGTATTCATATGAACCATAGCTTGTTCTGAAAGCCGTCTTGGGAATATCTTGCTCACGGATTCGAATCTGGTGATAGCCCATATGGAGATCAAGCTTGGAGAATACTTGAGCACCTTTGAGTTGTTTAAACAGCTCGTTGATGTTGGGAAGTGGGTACTTGTTCTTTATATTCTTCTTGTTCAATGGACAGTAGTCAACACAAAGTCGGTCTGTTCCATCCTTCTTCTTCACAAAAAGAACACAACCCCACAGAGAAGAACTAGGTCGGATAAGACCCATTCGCTCTTGAATATCGAGTTGCTTCTTCAGCTCTTTCAATTCTTTAGGTCCAAGCTTGTAAGGATGTTTGCAAACAGGTTCCGTGCCAGGCTCAAGATCAATGACGAATTCAACTGGCCGGTGCGGAGGCATTCCTAGAAGCTCTTCTGGAAAGTCGTCTTGATATTCGCAAACGACTGGAATTTGAGAGATGGCATCCAGTTCACCCTTCTCGTTGAGAGAAAACAGACGGATGGTATCATCCCTTGCGGCAAAGACAATTACATCCTCAGACGAATGAGTCAATTGAATCTGCCTGGCAGTACAATCAAGCTGAGCCTTGTGCTTAGAAAGCCAATCCATTCCGAGAATAAGATCAATATCCGAGTCACCAAGGACATTTGGAGATGAAAAGAACTTATAGTCACCCAATGTGATTGAAACATCGGGAACACATACTCGAGATGTCATTTGACGGGACGGAGAGACAATAGCCTACGGTTTCGGCAACACTTGATTAACAAAATCATGCTTAGATGCAAAAGGTCTCGAGATGAAACAATGCGATGCACCAGTGTCAAAAAGTACTCTTGCAGGAATATCATTAACAGGAAGGTTACCCATGATGACATCTGACGAGTCCTCTGCCTGAGCTGCATTCACCATGTTGACCTTGGTGTACTTGGGGTTATGCTTGACCATAGTTGTACTTGCCGATCTCACAGGAGGAGGAGGAGGAGGGAGACACCTCTGATTGAGGCATTTGTTGGCATGGTGACCCTTCTGTTGGCACTTGTTGCACGTGACCCCTGAAAGCGGACGGTGATACAAAGCACTCGATCTTGGAGCTTCAGACGAAGTCTTGTTCTGAAAGCCAGGGTTGGGTGGGTGGGAAGATCCACTGCCACTTTTGCTCTTCTGCTGATAAGGCTGACGGAACAGAGGAGGAGGAAGCCAATACTTCTACTGCTTAGCCACTTGAGTCGAGGAAGAAGGAGTAGCATCTCTGACTCGCTTCTTGGAAGCATCGCACTTCAGTTGAGCAGTCTCTTGATTCATTGCCATGTTGTAAAACTCATCATACCTCTTGGGCTCAAAGAGAACGAGAGCTAGCTGCATTTCTTCTCTGAGACCACCCCTGAACTGATATATCATGCTCTTCTCGTCAGGGACGTCCTACTTAGCAAAAGGGGCGAGCTTCTGAAACATCTTGTTGTACTCGTAGACAGACATAGAGCCTTCTTCAGGTTGCGGAATTCCTCGCGCTTGCTTTCAACCATGCTCTGAGGAATATGATGAGCTTTGAAGTCTTGATGGAATTCATCCCAGGTAATCACACGGCCTCCTCTGGAATCTTTGTACTGCTGAAACCATTCTGCAGCTTGATCTTTGAGTTGGAAGGAAGCGAACTTGAAAAAGTCCTCAGGCCTCACGTTACTGGAGTCGAAATGCTTGCATATGTCCACGAGCCAAACATCAACGTCAGTTGCCTCAACACAATTGCTGAAGGTCTTTGGCTGTTTAGCAAGGAACTGGTTGAGTGTAGCAAAGTGATTCTGATTGTTGCCTTGGCCCTGGTTCTCTTGGTTGCGCTCTTGAAGAAGTTGCATGATCAGCTGTGTGTTTGCATTGGTAGCGGGCATCACAACTTGTCATGCCTCCGGAGGTGGAGGTGGTGGTGGCAGATCAGGATTCGGAGTCGTGCGCGTTGGAGGAGCCATCCTGAAGAGGTTGACATCCATTAGCACATTGACAGACAAATATTGAAGCTGAATCAAACGGGTTGAAATTGCAACATATAGTCTTCACATCCGACAAAATGAACGAATGCATTCCAATTGAAATGGTCACATATCCATAAATTGAGAAGCCACTTAGAATTGAGATAGAAGAAAAAACAACACCAAGGTACGGAACAAGAACGAATACTCGGTAAGGATCACCCAATCTCAAACCAAATATCCGTGGAAGAAGAACTAGAGCTACAAGAATTCCCACCTATGAAACTCCCGAACCTTTCCGGTTATGCAATCAGGTGTTGGGGATACAGGGGAAGCATAATATCTCAACCAAATCTAGCAAATCCTACATCCCGTTGTATCCATCCTTCAACACATAACCGAGAAAAACTTCGGAAATCGTCTAGCTCAACCTTCGAAAAGCATCGTTATACAAGTTATGGCAATACTCCCAAACTCCCGCCCCAGTACTGGGTGGCGTCGAGGTTATCTCACCAACAACTGCATAAAAGAGATTTTCGATGTCAGCGAACCTAAACTCAGGTATTCCAGAACTGCAACGATAAAATTGTGACGACAACACCTCAGAGCTCAACTCCCCGGGACACTGCCCCAACCCCTAAATGACAGGAGGCACCAAGAACAATGTTCTCGTCACAAATCGATCAGAACGATTCCAAGATACCCGCGTGATCCTAAATTTTTTAAGTGAAATTTGAGAAGAGAAAGGTCAAAACTCTACGTCAGGATGCCTTACCATAGCGATGAAGGGACTGGGGAGTAAAAAGAATTCCTAACTATATAGTCCTAAATGACTCAAAACATTTTTCTAGACTCAACAACGCCAGCTATTCGATCAAGTAGGGGGGCTCCTAAGGTCGGGGAAGGCTCTGATTACCAACTTGTAACGCCCTCGATGCGGCTATATCTCCTACATGTCGAAGCACGACTTAGAGGCATAACCACATTGAAAGCAATGTCACAAGTAAGGTAATCTTCACAACAACCCATGTAACATAGATAAAGGGAGTAAAGGATACATAGTTGGCTTAAACTCGCCACGTCACACAAATACATGAATAACATTACAATCATCCAATTCACTCATGGTCCGACTAAGGTACCAAAATAAAAGATCAACCCCAACATGCGACACAGTCCCGATCGCCCCAACTGGGCACCACTACTGATCATCAGGGAAAGACACATAGTAATGGCGAGAGTCTTCGTCGAACTCCCACTTGAGCTCAAGCGCATCATCTGGAACGGTATCAACGGTCCCTGCATCTGGTTTGGAAGTAATATGTGAGTCACGGGGACTCAGCAATCTCGCACCCTCGCGATCAAGACTATTTAAGCTTATAGGTAAGGCAAGGTAATATGTGGAGCTGCAACAAGCGACTAGCATATATGGTGGCTAACCTGTTCGCAAAAGAGAGCGAGAAGAGAAGGCAAAGCACGAATGAAGAACTATGATCAAGAAGTGATCCTATAACAACCTACGTCAAACATTAATCCAACACCGTGTTCACTTCCCGAACTCCGCCGAGAAGAGACCATCACGGTAACACACGCGGTTGATTCATTTTAATTAAGTTAAGTTTCATGTTATCTACAACCGGACATTAACAAATTCCCATCTGCCCATAACCGCGGGCATGGCTTTCGAAAGTTCAAGTCCCTGCAGGGGAGTCCCAACTTAGCCCATCACAAGCTCTCACAGTCAACGAAGGATATTCCTTCTCCCGAGACATTCCGATCAGACTCGGTATCCCGGTTCTACAAAACATCTTCGACAATGGTAAAACAAGTCCAGCAACACCGCCCGAATGTGCCGACAAATCCCGATAGGAGCTGCACATATCTCGTTCTCAGGGCACACTTGGATAAGAAATCCGTACAACTAAAACCAGCCCTCGAGTTCCCCTGAGGTGGCGCTGCAAGGGGCTCTAGTTTGGACCAACACTCAGGGGAGCACTGGCCCCCGGGAGGGGGGGTTAAATAAAGATGACCCTTGGGCTCCGGAAACCCAAGGGAAAAAGAGGCTAGGTGGAAAATAGTAAAACCAAGGTTGGGCATTGCTGGAGGAGTTTTATTCAAGGCGAACTGTCAAGGGGTTCCCATTATCACCCAACCGCGTAAGGAACGCAAAAATCCGGGAACATAACACCGATATGGCGGAAACTAGGGCGGCAAGAGTGGAACAAAACACTAGGCAAAAGGCCAAGCCTTCCACCCTTTACCAAATATATAGGTGCATTAAGATAAACAAGGTAATATGGTGATATCCGAACAATAAACAATGTTCCAACAAGGAATGGTCTCCAATCTTCACCTGCAACTAGCAACACTATAAGAGGGGCTAAGCAAAGCGGTAACATAGACAATCAACGGTTTGCTAGGACATGGTGGATTAGAGGTTTGACATGAAAACTTGGGAGGCATGAAATCAAGTGGTAGGTATCGTAGCATAGGCATAGCAAAAGAGCGAGCATCTAGCAAGCAAAGATAGAAGTGATTTCGAGGGTACGATCATCTTGCCTACAAAGTTGTCAGAGGTGACTTGATCCTTGTATGCAAACTCAACGGTCTCCTTGCTAGTGAACTCATCTCCCGGCTCTACCCAAACAAGAGAAACAAGCAAAAGGAACACAATCAACCACGTGCAATGCTCGAACAACATGATGCAAACATGGTATGCTATGCGGGATGCGATATGTGATGCATATGCAAGAATTGACAAGGAATGATTGAACACGGCCTCAACTTGGAAATCCAAGAGTTGCATTGGAAAGGTGAGGTGATTTCAATTGAAATCGATATAAAGATCACTAGAATCGGATGCACGGTTTGGAAATGGCAAGCAAAACAAATATGGCACCGGTTTGCGATAATCAGCAAGTAGCCATCTAAATGCATCAAGATAATTATGCTACAACACTCAAATATGACAACAAAATACATGGCAGAGATCCACTCATGATGCTTGACAAAAGATGAACACTGAGCTACGGCCAATTCATCCATTAACAGGTTCAAACAAGCATGGCAAAAATGCAAACGATAACAGGTTTCAGACTTGGTGAAATTAACACAAGTCTGGAATTTAACATCAGGTAGCACACTTTGGAGCATGAAAACTCTATGCTACAGGAACTTTACATGGCAAAGCAAGGCATGGCATGAAGCTACTCAAAGCACTTAACAAAAGTCCCTTAGTGACCTTGAGCCAAAATGGATCAGAAAATACAATTGCAAGCATGCGAACATGGCAAAAACATAATCAGATTACAGACTTATTGAAAAACTGGAGCATGCAAATCTGTTAACGAGTAGGCATGTTCACGAGCTCGATGCACTCACTACAAAGCATGGCATGACAAACCAAGCATACACCCATCAATAATACATATCATAGAAGATAGACATGGCAAGAACAACAACATAGTATGCACGGATCAATAACAACATCCTCGGCAAAATCGCTAACGAGTCAACAATCTGCCAGGATTCACGAAACGGCAAAAGTAGAGCTCGATTGAATCAAGCTAGGTTGCTCCATAAATGCAAACAAAGACATGGATGGATAGAGCATAACAATGTTAACAAATCATCCTTACTGATCATCCTCAAAAGAGGCACGGATCACTAGAAAACAACATGAACATATGGCATAATGACACAATCAGGACAAGGACTTGGAGAAATTATAAGTCCCTGAAATCAGCATTAACGAATGCACAATTTTGCAAGCTTGTGCTAGTCGCCACACATATCACAAAAATACATGGTAAGCACCTATGTAAATATGGCATGGCATATAACAAAACTCATGTAGAGCTCAGGAGCATATCATGCACACATTAATCATGGCAAAAAATGACAAATATCTATTTGATGAAACAAATCTGACAATTTTATCATATAGCCCTCTTCCAACAGCATTTCGGGCATCAAGATGAGCTCAAATGAAAATGAGGCAATGAGATGAAATGATGTACTCTCTGAGATGAACATTTCAATATGCTACACGCGCAAATCGGAGCTACAGATGCGGAGTTACGACATGATGAAAATTGCAAAAAATAATTGAGCGGGAGGGAAAGTCAACCCGGATCTAGGGTTTACTGTAGCTCCCAATCCGGATCTGGCGAAGACACTGTAGCTCGAGGTCGAGGTCGCCGGAAAATGGGGCCACGGTGGCCGGAGCCTCGTCGGAATCTGCGGAGGAGGTAGAGGACGCCGGCGACGAGGGAGGCCGGAGCTTGCCGGTGCGGTGGCGGCGCCGAGCAACGAAGCTTGCCGCGGCGGAGCGGTGGCGGAGGACGTCGGCGTCGGAGTGCGGTGGCGTCTGCAATGGCGCTGCGGCGGCCGGCGTCGGAGTGTGGCGGCGGCTCGGGCGCGCGGTAGAGAGGGCCCGATGCGGGCCGAGCGGGCCTCGCGCGGGAGGCGGACGGCTACGCCACATGGCGCACGAGGATTGGCTGCGGTCGGCGGCGGCGGGCTCGTTCGGCCGGATTCGGACACGTCCGGTGGGGCGCGAGGGAAATTTAGGGTTAGGGGGGAGAGGAGACCCGGGATTTGGAAATGGGGGTCTATTTTTGTAGGTAGGAGGAGCTAGGAGGCTCCAAATGGAGTGCGGTTTCGGCCACGCGATCATGATCGAACGCTCTGGGAGATGGAAGGGTCTTTGGTGGGTTTTGGGCCAAATTGAGAGGGTGTTGGGCTGCAACACGAACGAGGCCTTCTTGGTCCCTCGGTTAACCATTGGAGTATCAAACGAAGTCCAAATGGCACGAAACTTGACAGGCGGTCTACCGGTTGTAAACCAAGACCGCATGTCTAGTCGCGGTCCAATCCGGAAATGTTTAACCCCCACACATGAAAAGAAGTAGAAAGGGGCACCGGAGGAGATAGGAGCGCCGGAATGCAAAACGGACAACGGGGAAGATGTTCGAATGCATGAGACGAACATGTATGCAAATGCAATGCACATGATGACATGATATGAGATGCATGACAAAGGCAACAACATATGGAGACAAAAACCCGAACCCGAGGAAAATAAAATAACTTAGCGCCGGAAACGACAAGAGTTGGGATACATATAAGGTAAATTACATCCGGGGTGTTACAGTGCCCAAGTGGCCCACTACCCACCAGGGCATGCTAGGTCGGGCTGGCGCACCCTAGTTCCTTGTGGGCACCTGGGTTGCCTTCCCAGCTATTTCTTATTTTTTTAATTTTTTCCAATATTCCAAAACTGACAGAAAATATTTTTGTGGAATTTTTGGAGTCCGTTTACTTACCGTATCATGTACCTCTTCCTTTTCAGGGTTCTGGAGTGTGGAATTTTTGGAATATTCCACAAAAATATTAATGTTAAAACTAATATTATTCAAACCAAGACACCGGAGGAATACATAAAGGAGTCCGGTGTCTTGGTTTGAATAATATTAGTTTCAACATTAATAGGTGTACCTAAAATACAGTGCTTAATTCTTTGTCCATTGACCACCTTCAGGCTAGTGCCTTTGGCATTATTGATCTTAATAGGTCCAGGACAATAAAATTCTTCGATGATATATGGCCCTTCCCATTTGGAGAGAAGTTTACCTACAAAAAAACTAAAATGGGAACTTTACAATATAACATATTCACCAACTTTGAATTCCCTCTTTTGGATTATTTTATCATTCCATCTCTTAACTTTTTCTTTGAATAGCTTGGCATTTTCATAGGCTTGGGTTCTCCATTCATCTAGTGAGGTAATATCAAATAACCTCTTTTCACCGGCAAGTTTGAAGTCATAATTTAGTTCTTTAATTGCCCAATATTCTTTATGTTCTAACTCAAGAGGAAAATGACAAGCTTTTCCATAATCCATTTTATATGGAGACATACCCATATGATTTTTATAAGCTGTTCTATAGGCCCAAAGTGGATCATCTAATTTCTTAGACCAATTCTTTCAGGACCTATTGACAGTTTTTTGTAATATTAACTTTATTTTTTTGTTGCTTAGTTCAACTTGTCCACTAGATTGAGGGTGGTAAGGAGATGTAATTCTATGGTTGACATCATATTTAGCAAGTAGTTTACGGAAAGCACCATGAATAAAATGTGAACCACCATCATTTACTAAATATCTAGTGACTCCAAACCAAGGGAAAATAACTTCTTTAAGCATTTTAATGGATGTGTTATGATCATCACTATTAGTTGGAATAGCTTCTACCCACTTAGTGACATAATCAACATCAACAAAAATATGTGTATACCCGTATAATCAAAGCCCCAAACATCAAGTGGTTCAATAACAAGTGAATAATTCATAGGCATTTCCTGACGTCTACCAATATTACCAATTCTTTGGCATTCATCACAAGACAAGACAAACTTATGGGCATCTTTGAAAAGAGTAGGCCAATAAAAACCAGATTGTAATACCTTATGTGCAGTTCTATCTCCCGCATGATGCCCTCCATAGGCTTCGGAGTGACATTTCCGTAGGATTTGTTCCTGTTCATGCTCAGGTATACAACATCTAATAATACCATCTGCTCCCTCCTTATAAAGATGTGGGTCATCCCAAAAGTAATGTCTTAAATCATAGAAGACTTTTTTTCTTTTGTTGGTATGTGAAACTAGGTGGTATAAATTTAGCAACAATATAATTAGCATAGTCAGCATACCAAGGAGTATTATGAGAAGCATTTATGAAAGCTAGTTGTTCATCAGGGAAACTATCAGCAATAGGTAGTGGGTCATCAAGGATATTTTCTAACCTAGACAAGTTATCAGCTACGGGGTTCTCAGCTCCTTTCCTATGAGTGACATGTAAGTCAAATTCTTGCAGCAATAGAACCCACCTAATGAGTCTAGGCATAGCATATTTTTCCATAAGGTATTTAATAGCAGTGTGATCAATCTGAATAATTAATTTAGATTCAACTATGTAAAATCTGAATTTAGCACAAGCAAACACAACTGGTAAAAATTCAATTTCAGTAGTAGCATAATTTCTTTGGGCATTGTCTAGATTTTTGCTAGCATAATGGATAACATTTAATTTCTTATCAACTCTTTGTCCTAGAACAGCACCAACAACATAATCACTAGTATCACACATAATTTGAAAAGGCAGGTTCCAATAAGGTGGTTGAACAATAGGTGCAGAAGTTAAGGCTTTCTTAAGTGTTTCAAAGGCTTCTACACAATCATCATCAAAACCAAATGGAACATCCTTTTGTAAAAGATTAGTAACAGGCCTAGAAATTTTAGAGAATTCTTTAATAAACCTCCTATAGAAACCAGCTTGACCAAGGAAACTTCTAATACCTTTGATATCTTTGGGACACTATGTTTTATCAATTGCATCCAGTTTAGATTTATCCACCGCAATACCTCACTAAGAAATTTTGTGCCCTAAGACAATACCTCCATTCACCATAAAATGACACTTCTCCCAATTAAAGACAAGATTAGTTTGCTCACATCTCTATAAAACTCGGTCAACGTTGCTTAAGCAATCATCAAAAGAAGTTCTGTAAACAAAGAAATCATCCATGAAAACCTCAACAATCTTTTCACATAAGTTAGAGAATATAGTAGGCATACATCTTTGAAAGATAGCAGGTGCATTACATAAACCAAAAGGCATACGTCTATAACCATAAGTTCTAAAGGGACAAGTAATGGTGGTTTTCTCTTGATCGGGTTGTGATACATGTATTTGAGAGAAACCACAGTATCCATCAAGAAAGCAAAAGTGTGTGTGTGCTTAGATAGTCTTTCTAACATTTGATCAATAAAAGGCAAAGGGTAATGATTTTTTCTAGTAGCCTTGTTTAATTTTCTAAAACTAATTGCCATTCTATAGCCAGCCACAATTCTTTGTGGGATAAGTTCATTTTTATCATTAGGAACAACAGTTATACCTCCCTTTTTAGGGACACAATAAACATGACTTACCCATCTACTATCAGCTATGGGATAAATTATACCTACTTCCAGAAGCTTTAGAATTGTAGTTCTTACCACTTCTTTCATCTTGGGATTTAATCGTTGATGATGATGAACAACTGGTTTTGCATTAGGTTCCATATTAATCTTGTGCTGGCAGAGAGTGGGAATAATGCCCTTAATATCATAAAGAGTATATCCAGTAGCAGCTTCGTTCTTCCTTGGAGTTTTTAATAATATTTTCTCTTCATGCTCTACAAGGTTACCACTATAATAACATGATATATCTTCTTTTCATCTAGATAAGCATGTTTCAAGAATCGTTTCAATTCAAACACAGGATCACCCTTAGGTGGAGGAGGACCTCCTAGAGTTTCAACATGCTAATTATGCTTAAGGATAGGTTGTTGTTCAAAGAACATCCTATCTATTTCATTTCTTTCATGCAAGTTCATGGTCAAGCAAATATTGTTCTAGTGGATGAGTAGGTGGTACGAAAATAGAAGCAAGACCAATTATTTCATCCTTATTAGGCAATTCGTTATTACAAGGTTGCCTACAAAACTTAGAGAAATTAAACTCATGAGACACATCACCAAAATTAACACTGATGTTTTCTTTCTTGCAATCTATCTTAGTATTAACAATGTTCAAGAAAGGTCTAGCAAAGATAATGGGACAAAAGTCATCTTGTGGGGAACCAAGCACTAGAAAATCAGTAGTGTATTTTATCTTTCCACACAAGAGTTCAACATCTCTAACAATCTGAAGTGGTGTGATAGTATCCCTATTAGCAAGTTTAATAGTGACATCAATATCTTCTATTTCAGCAGGTGCTATATCATTCATAATTTCTTGGTAAAGAGTATAAGGAATAGCACTAAGACTAGCACCAATATCACATAAGCCATGATAACAATGATCTCCTATTTTAACTGAGATAACAAGCATGCCAACAACCGGTCTATTTTTATATTTAGTATCTGGTTTGGTAATTCTAGCAGCTTCATCAGAGAAAATATATAACATGCCCATCAATATTATCAACCAAGAGATGTTTAACCATAGCAATACTAGGTTCTACTTTAATTTGTTCAGAGGGTCTAGGTTCTCTAATATTACTTTTGTTAACCACGGTTGAAACCTTAGCATGTTACTTTATCCTAACAGGGAAATGTGGTTTTTCAATATCAGCAGTAGGCACAACTGGGTCAACATTATAAATGATGGTTTCATTTTTAACTATAGCTTGTTCTTTAGTCTCTTCTTTAATAGGGGGTGATATTTAAACGACTTCTCCTTAGGGAGATCAACATGAGTAGAAAATGATTCACAAAAAGAGGCTACTATCTCAGAGTCAAGTCCGTACTTAGCGCCAAACTTGTGGAAAGCATCGGTATTCATAAAAGATTTAACACCATAAAACTCAAGCTTTATACCTGACTCTTTACCTTCATCGAGTTCCCAATTTTCAGAGTTGTGTTTAATTCTTTCCAAAAGATCCCACCTGAATTCAATAGTCTTCTTCATAAAAGAACCAGTACAAGAAGTATCGAGCATGGATTGATCATACGAGAAAGTCGAGCATAAAAATTCTGTATAGTAATTTCTCTCGGGAACTCATGATTTGGGCATGAATATAACATTTTTTAAGCCTCCCCCAAGCTAGAGCGATACTTTCTCCTTCACGAGGACAAAAATTATATATATAATTCCAATCATGACGAACTAGATGCATAGGATAAATTTTTTTGGTGAAAATATTAATGTTGAAACTAATATTATTCACCTCCGGTGTCTTGGTTTGAATAATATTAGTTTCAACATTAATAGGTGTACCTAAAATACAGTGCTTAATTCTTTGTCCATTGACCACCTTCAGGCTAGTGCCTTTGGCATTATTGATCTTAATAGGTCCAGAACAATAAACTTCTTCAATGATATATGGCCCTTCCCATTTGGAGAGAAGTTTACCTGCAAAAAAACTAAAACGGGAACTTTACAATATAACATATTCACCAACTTTGAATTCCCGCTTTTGGATTCTTTATCATTCCATGTCTTAACTTTTTATTTGAATAGCTTGGCATTTTCATAGGCTTGGGTTCTCCATTCATCTCATGAGCTATTATCAAATAACCTCTTTTCACCAGCAAGTTTGAAGTCATAATTTAGTTCTTTAATTGCCCAGTATTCTTTATGTTCTAACTCAAGAGGAAAATGACAAGCTTTTCCATAATCCATTTTATATGGAGACATACCCATATGATTTTTATAAGCTGTTCTATAGGCCCAAAGTGGATCATCTAATTTCTTAGACCAATTCTTTCAGGACCTATTGACAGTTTTTTGTAATATTAACTTTATTTTTTTGTTTCTAAGTTCAACTTGTCCACTAGATTGAGGGTGGTAAGGAGATGTAATTCTATGGTTGACATCATATTTAGCAAGTAGTTTACGGAAAGCCCATGAATAAAATGTGAACCACCATCACTCACTAAATATCTAGTGACTCCAAACCTAGGGAAAATAACTTCTTTAAGCATTTTAATGGATGTGTTATGATCATCACTATTAGTTGGAATAGCTTATACCCACTTACTGACATAATCAACATCAACCAAAATATGTGTATACCCGTATAATCAAAGCCCCAAACATCAAGTGGTTCAATAACAAGTGAATAATTCATAGGCATTTCCTGACGTCTACCAATATTACCAATTCTTTGGCATCCATCACAGGTCAAGACAAACTTATGGGCATCTTTGAAAAGAGTAGGCCAATAAAAACCAGATTGTAATACCTTATGTGCAGTTCTATCTCCCGCATGATGCCCTCCATAGGCTTCAGAGTGACATTTCCGTAGGATTTGTTCCTGTTCATGCTCAGGTATACAACATCTAATAATACCATCTGCTCCCTCCTTATAAAGATGTGGGTCATCCCAAAAGTAATGTCTTAAATCATAGAAGACTTTTTTCTTTTGTTGGTATGTGAAACTAGGTGGTATAAATTTAGCAACAATATAATTAGCATAGTCAGCATACCAAGGAGTATTATGAGAAGCATTTATGACAGCTAGTTGTTCATCAGGGAAACTATCAGCAATAGGTAGTGGGTCATCAAGGATATTTTCTAACCTAGACAAGTTATCAGCTACGGGGTTCTCAGCTCCTTTCCTATGAGTGACGTGTAAGTCAAATTCTTGCAGCAATAGAACCCACCTAATGAGTCTAGGCATAGCATATTTCTCCATAAGGTATTTAATAGCAGCGTGATCAATGTGAATAATTAATTTAGATTCAACTATGTAAAATCTGAATTTAGCACAAGCAAACACAACTGGTAAAAATTCCATGTCACTAGTAGCACAATTTCTTTGGGCATTGTCCATATTTTTGCTAGCATAATGGATAACATTTAATTTCTTATCAACTCTTTGTCCTAGAACAGCACCAACAACATAATCACTAGTATCACACATAATTTGAAAAGGCAGGTTCCAATAAGGTGGTTGAACAATAGGTGCAGAAGTTAAGGCTTTCTTAAGTGTTTCAAAGGCTTCTACACAATCATCATCAAAACCAAATGGAACATCCTTTTGTAAAAGATTAGTAACAGGCCTAGAAATTTTAGAGAATTCTTTAATAAACCTCCTATAGAAACCAGCTTGACCAAGGAAACTTCTAATACCTTTGATATCTTTGGGACACTATGTTTTATCAATTGCATCCAGTTTAGATTTATCCACCGCAATAGCTCACTCAGAAATTTTGTGCCCTAAGACAATACCTTAATTCACCATAAAATGACACTTCTCCCAATTAAAGACAAGATTAGTTTGCTCACATCTCTATAAATCTCGGTCAAGGTTGCTTAAGCAATCATCATAAGAAGTTCTGTAAACAGAGAAATCATCCATGAAAACCTCAACAATCTTTTCACATAAGTTAGAGAATATAGTAGTCATGCATCTTTGAAAGATAGTAGGTGCATTACATAAACCAAAAGGCATACGTCTATAAGAATAAGTTCTAAAGGGACAAGTAATGGTGGTTTTCTCTTGATCGGGTTGTGATACATGTATTTGAGAGAAACCAGAGTATCCATCAAGAAAGCAAAAGTGTGTGTGCTTAGATAGTCTTTCTAACATTTGATCGATAAAAGGCAGAGGGTAATGATTTTTTCTAGTAGCCTTGTTTAATTTTCTAAAACTAATTGCCATTCTATAGCCAGCCACAATTCTTTGTGGGATAAGTTCATTTTTATCATTAGGAACAACAGTTATACCTCCCTTTTTAGGGACACAATAAACAGGACTTACCCATCTACTATCAGCTACGGGATAAATTATACCTACTTCCAGAAGCTTTAGAATTTTAGTTCTTACCACTTCTTTCATCTTGGGATTTAATCGTTGTTGATGATGAACAACTGGTTTTGCATTAGGTTCCATATTAATCTTGTGCTGATAGAGAGTGGGAATAATGCCCTTAATATCATCAAGAGTATATCCTGTAGCAGCTTCATTCTTCCTTGGAGTTTTTAATAATCTTTTCTCTTCATGCTCTATAAGGTTAGCACTAATAATAACAGGATATATCTTCTTTTCATCTAGATAAGCATGTTTCAAGTCAAACACGGGATCACCCTTAGGTGGAGGAGGACCTCCTTGAGTTTCAACATGCTAATTATGCTTAAGGATAGGTTGTTGTTCAAAGAACGTCATGTCTATTTCATTTCATTCATGCAAGTGCATCTCATTTTCATGGACAAGCAAATATTGTTCTAGTGGATGAGTAGGTTGTACGAAAATAGAAGCAAGACCAATTATTTCATCCTTATTAGGCAATTCTTTATTACAAGGTTGCCTACAAAACATAGAGAAATTAAACTCGTGAGACACATCACCAAAATTAACACTGATGTTTTCTTTCTTGCAATCTATCTTAGAATTAACAATGTTCAAGAAAGGTCTAGCAAAGATAATGGGACAAAAGTCATCTTGTGGGCAACCAAGCACTAGAAAATCAGTAGGGTATTTTATCTTTCCACACAAGACTTCAACATCTCTAACAATCTGAAGTGGTGTGATAGTATCCCTATTAGCAAGTTTAATAGTGACATCAATATCTTCTATTTCAACAGGTGCTATATCATTCATAATTTCTTGGTAAAGAGTATAAGGAATAGCACTAACACTAGCACCAATATCACATAAGCCATAATAACAATGATCTCCTATTTTAACTGACATAATAGGCATGCCAACAACTGGTCTATTTTTATCTTTAGTATCTGGTTTGGTATTTCTAGGAGCTTCATCAGAAAAATATATAACATGCCCATCAATATTATCAACCAAGAGATGTTTAACCATAGCCATACTAGGTTCTACTTTAATTTGTTCAGAGGGTCTAGGTGCTCTAGTATTACTTTTGTTAACCATGGTTGAAACCTTAGCATGTTCCTTTATCCTAACAGGGAAATGTGGTTTTTCAATATAAGAAGTAGGCACAACTGGGTCAACATTATAAATGATGGTTTCATTTTTAACTATAGCTTGTTCTTTAGTCTCTTCTTTAATAGGGGGTGATATTTAAACCACTTCTCCTTAGGGAGATCAACATGAGTAGAAAATGATTCACAAAAAGAGGCTACTATCTCAGAGTCAAGTCCGTACTTAGCGCTAAACTTGTGGAAAGCATCGGTATTCATAAAAGATTTAACACCATAAAACTCAAGCTTTATACCTGACTCTTTACCTTCATCGAGTTCCCAATCTTCAGAGTTGCGTTTAATTCTTTCCGAAAGATCGCACCTGAATTCAATAGTCTTCTTCATAAAAGAACCAGTACAAGAAGTATCGAGCATGGATTGGTCATACGAGAAAGTCGAGCATAAAAATTCTGTATAGTAATTTCTCTCGGGAACTCATGATTTGGGCATGAATATAACATTTCTTTAAGCCTCCCCCAAGCTAGAGCGATACTTTCTCCTTCACGAGGACAAAAATTATATATATAATTCCGATCACGACGAACTAGATGCATAGGATAATTTTTTTTGGTGAAATTCAAATTTGAATCGATTCCAATTCCAATCTCCAATATCATCACATAGCCTATACCATGTCAATACTCTTCCCTTCAAAGATAAATGGAAAACCTTCTTCTTAACTTCATCTCCCGGTAAACCTGCAAGGTTAAATAATCCACATAGATTAGATGCATATCAGGATGTAGTGTTCCATCTCCTACATAAGGATTAGCTAGTAGTTTCTAATCATACACGACGGAATTTCTTAACAAATATTTTCATAGGTGCAGTAGGTTGAGGGGAAACTCTTTGTGTTTCCGGTCGAGGTGAAGATACCCTGAACAAACCCCTCAAAGGATTGTTTTCTATGGTGATAAGTAACAGTAAATTTCAGCACGTAATATAAATTTTTCCTTACCAATTTCCACTTACCAAGAGCACTTCACTCCTCGGCAACGGCACCAGAAAAGAGTCTTGATGACCCGCAAGTATAGGGGACCAATCGTAGTCCTTTCAATAAGTAAGAGTCTCGAACCCAACGAGGAGTAGGTGGAAATGATAAGCGGTTTCAGCATGGTATTTTCTGCACGCACTGAAATTGTCGGTAACAGGTAGTTTGATAGCAAAATAATTTGTAACGGTAAAAAAAGTGCAGCAAGGTAGCCCAATCATTTTGTGGCAAAGGACATACTGGAACGGTCTCTTATAATAATTAAAATTTTCTTGAGGACACATGGGATTTCATCTAGTCACTTTCATCATGTTGGTTCGATTTGCGTTCGCTAGTTTGATAATTCGATGTGTGGGTGGACCAGTGCTTGATTGTTGTTCTTACTTGAACAAGCCTCCCGATTATGATTAACTACGAAAGAAGAATTAAGATAAAATCTAACCATAGCATTGAACATATGGATCCAAATCAGCAACTTACAGAATAGCGCATAAACTAGGGTTTAATCTTGTGTCACTGTAGCAACCCATCATTTAATAACTACTCCACAATGCATTTCCTTAGGCCCAAAGATGGTGAAGTTTCATGTAGTAGACGTTCACCTAACACCACTCAAGGAATCACAACATACATACCATCAAAATAACGAACGAATATCAAGTTCACATGATTACTTGCAACGTAACTTCTCTCGTGTCCTCAAGAACAAAAGTAACTACTCACACAACATATTCATGCTCAAGATCAGAGGAGTAATAAATATCATAATTGATCTAAACATTTAATCTTCCACCAAGCATCAACTACAAGATGTAATCAACACTACTAGTCACCCACAGGTACCAAACTGAGTTTTGATACAAAGATTGAACACAAGAGATGAACTAGTGTTTGAGATGAGATGGTGCTATTGAAGATGTTGATGAAGATTGGCCTCCCAACCATGAGAGGGTTGTTGGTGATGACGATGGCTTCGATTCCCCCCCCCCTCCCGAAGGGAATTCCCCGGTGGAATCGCTTCATTGGAGGGCAAAAGTGCTCCTACCCAAGTTCCACCTCGAGACGTCGGTGCTACATCCCGAAAGTTATCTCATTATTTTTGCTAGGTCAAAAGACCTTATGTACCAGAAGATGGGCACCGGAGGTGGGCCAGGGCCCCCACTACCCACCAGGGCGCTCTAGAGGGGCGAGGCGCACCCTGGAGCCTTGTGGGCCCCTGGGTGACCCCCTCCGGTAGTTCATTTCTCCAATGTTTTTTATATATTCCAAAATAATTATCCGTAAAACTTCAACTCATTTGGAGATGGGTAGAATAGGTATCTATGATGTAGCTTTTTCAGGTCCAGAATTCCAGCTACTAGTATTCTCCCTCATTGTGTAAATCTTGCATATTATGAGAGAAAAGGCATTAGAATTACTCCATAAATTATTATAATGGATAAAAACACTATGAATACCAGTAGGAAAACATGATGCAAAATGGATGTATCATTGTGTCAAACTAAAAATCAAATAAAGCAAAGACCCATATAACACATGACGCTCCAAGCGAAACACATATCATGTGGTGAATAAAAATATAGCCTCAAGTAATTTTACCGATTGATGGTAGACAAAAGAGGGGATGCCATCCGGGGAATCCCCAAGCTTAGATGCTTGGCTATCCTTGAATATTACCTTAGGGTGCCTTAGGCATCCCCAAGATTAGGCTCTTGCCACTCCCTATTCCTTAGCCCATCGAAACTTCACCCAAAACTTGAAAACTTAACAACACAAAACTCAAAAGAAAACTCATGAGATCCGTTAGTATAACAAAGCAAACCACCACTTTTAGGTACTGTTGTAAACTCATTCTAATTTCATATTGGCATTATATCTAATATATTCTAACTTCACCATGGTTCATACCCCACGATACAACCCATAGATTCATAAAAATAAGCAAATAACACATAAAACAGAATCTATCAAAAACAGAACAGTTCGTAGTAATCTGGACTTTAGCCAAACTTCTGTAACTCCAAAAATTCCAAAAAATTAGGAATTGTAGGCAATTTGTATATCAATCTTGTGTAAAAAATTAGATCAAAAGCACGTTTCTGTGAATTAAAACAATTCAAGAAACTGAGTGCAAAAGTTTCTGCTTTTCAGCAAAATCAAATCAACTATCACCTAAGACCATCCTAAAGGATTTACTTGCGACAAACACTAATTAAAATACTAAAACACAATCATAATAGTATCATAATTGCATATTTATTGAAAACAGAAGGGAAAACAAAAAATTAAAAGAAAACTATTGGGTTGCCTCCCAACTAGCGCTATCGTTTTACGCCCTTAGCTAGGCATATTGCATAGATCTAAGTATTGTCATCTTTCTTCTCTTTTTCCTTAGGCTTATTTTCATCCGGAGGTTTTTTAAACATAACATAAAATGCATCATCCATAGAAATTTTAGCATTAGCAAGTTGCTCATCTACAAACCCTTTTTGATTTCCAGCTACAATCCAAGAGTAATATTGGTTAACATCATTGAAAACTTGTTGAATCATACTTAAAGGAGGGACTTCCTTTTTTAATATTTTCATCAAAAATGTGATTATTGCGAAACAAATGCCTTAACATATAATCTCTATATAAAGGATCTCATCTATTACCGGATTTTCACGGTTCATACCATAAAAAGCAAAGATCTCCCTAGCTTCCCGCACTATGTGATCAAATGCGTTCATGAGGACAAGGGTAGCTATCCTTTTAGCTGTAGGATTTTTTATAACTGGCAACTCATAAAATAATATTTGTAAAGTAGGATGAGTGCGAATAAATTTGCTCTCAAGTTTAAGAACAAGTATGGAAATAGCATAGGCATAAGTCTTGGTTCTTTTAAGTATTAGGACATCATCATAAGCTAGAGTACCAACACAATTAAAGAATTCTTGGATGACATCTTTCCCTATGACATTCCCTTGTCCCAACACAAAATTTTTAGCACCAAGATTAGAAAAACTTACAATTTTAGGAGTCCTACCATCATATGTATCTCCCATACCTAAATCACTCATGATTCAAGTTTCAAGGTCCCCCGCAAAAAAAAGATTCAAGTTTCAAGGCAAGCGAACAAAAAGCAAACAAAAGGCAAATGGAAAGAAGGTGAATAAAAAGGCAAATATTTTTGTATTTTTCTGAAAATGTTTTAGAAGTGGGGGAGAGAAAACGAGAGGCAAATGGAAAATAATGTAAATGCAAGAGATGAAAGTTTATGATAGGTACTTGGTAGGCTTTATGTAGATCCTCCCAGGCAACGGCGCCAGAAATTCTTCCTGCTACTTCTTGAGCTTGCGTTGGTTTTTCCCTTGAAAAAGAAATGGTGATGGGGCAAAGTAGAGGTAAGTATTTTCCTCAGTTAAGAACCAAGATATCAATCCAATAGGAGGAACACACAAGTCTCCATTAATTGCACCTGCACAAACAAACAAATACTTGCACCCAATGCGATAAAGGGGTTGTCAACCCCTTCACGGTTGCTTGCAAGGATGGGATCTTATAGTGATAGATGTAAAAGATAAATAAAAGTGTGAAATGAAATAAAAGTAAATAAATTGAAGCAAGGTATTTTTGGGTTTTTGAATTTGTAGATCTGAAAATAATATGATAAAGATAGACTCGGTGGCCATAGTTTTCACTAGAGGCTTCTCTCTTGAAAGAAAGCATACGGTGGGTAAACAAAGTACTGTTGAGAAATTGATATAAAAGTGCATAGTTATTACAATATCCAAGGCAATGATCATGTATATAGGCATCACGTCCGAGACAAGTAGACCGACTCTTGCATGCGTCTACTACTATTACTCCACACATCGACCGCTATCCAGCATGCATCTAGTGTATTAAGTTAACAAAAACGGAGTAACGCCTTACACAAGATGACATAATGTAGAGGGATAGATCCAATAAATATGAAAAAACCCATCTTTTATCCTTAATGGCAACAATACAAATACATGTCATGTCCCTTTTTTCACTAGGATTGAGCACCGCAAGATTGAACCCATTACAAAGCACCTCTCCTGTTGCAAGAAAAATCAATCTAGTTGGCCAAACCGAATCAATAGATCAAAGAGAAATACAAAGCTATATAAATCATGCATAAAAGAGTTCAGAGAAGACTCAAATAATGTTCATAGATAATCTGATCATAAACTCACAATTCATCGGATCTCAACAAACACACCATAAAAGAAGATTATATCGAATAGATCTCCATGAACATCGAGGAGAACATTCTATTGAAGATCAAAGAGAGAGAAAAGGCCATCTAGCTACTAGCTATGGACTCGTAGGTCTGTGGTAAACTACTCACACATCATCCAAAGGGCAGCAAGGTTGATGTAGAAGCCCTCCGTGATCGAATCCCCGGCGGAGTACCTGAAAAGGTCCCTAGATGGGATCTCACGAAGACAGAAACTTGCGGGCATGGAAGTATTTTTGGTGTGCCCTCTAGTCTATGGGGAATATTTGGGTATTTATAGAAGAAAAATTAGGGTTAGAGGAGCCACTAGGGGCCCACAAGCTTGGAGGGCGCCCCCCTAGGGCGGGCCCCTTGAGCTTGTCGACTCCTCGTGGCCCTTCTAGCCTCATCCCGAAGCTTCCAGGGTGTCTTGTGGTCCAAGAAAAACCGCCAAAAAGTTTTGTTCCATTTGGACTCCATTTGGTATTGATTTTCTATAAAGACAAAGACAACAAAAAATAGCAACTGGCACTGGGCACTACTTTAATAGGTTAGTCCCAAAAATGATACTTGCTCCATTCCTTGATATAAGGTGTATAGATTTTTCAGAAAAAATCCGAAATATAAGGTGTTTTATGTTGCACCACTCGTTTGGAAAAATTCTTTAGGGATCTGATTACATTTCCTTATATCAGGAAAGCTCCTATATTTTCTCAAGTCAAATAGTAAGATGTAATCCCGCCCAAAACTTGTGAATTTTTTCCTCCATGTGCATTCTTTAATTTACGTGCCAAAAACTACACACCCTATATTTAGGAACGGATGGACTATAAAATAGCATAATAATGCATATAAAACATCCAAGATTGATAATATAATAGCATGGAACAATCCAAAATTATAGATACATTGGAGCCATATCACCTGATGACCCACAAGTATAGGGGATCAATCATAGTCCTTCCAATAAGTAAGAGTGTCGAACCAAATGAGGAGCAGAAGGAAATGACAAGCGGTTTTCAGCAAGGTATATTTTCCAAGCATTGAAATTATCGATAATAGATAGTTTGGTAGCAAGGTAATTTGTAATAAGGAACAAGTAGCAATGGTAACAAAGGTATCCCAATCCTTTTTTTAGCAAAGGACATGCCGGAACGTTCTCTTATAATAAGCAAAGCGTCCTCGAGGACACGTGGGAATTCATCTAGTCACTTTCATCATGTTTATTTGATTCACGTTCGGTACTTTGTTAATTTGATATGTGGGTGGAATGGTTCTTGGGTGTTGTTCTTACTTCAACAAGCCTCCCGCTTAAGATTACCCCCTCTCGCAAGCATCCACAACTATGAAACAAGAATTAAGATAAATCTAACCATAGCATGAAACATATGGATCCAAATAAACCCCTTATGTAATAGTGCATAAACTAGGGTTTAAGCTTCTGTCATTCTAGCAACCCATCGTCTAATTACTACTCCACAATGCCTTCCATTAGGCCCAATTATGGTGAAGTGTCATGTACTCGACATTCACATAACACCTGTAAAGGAATGACAACATACATATCATCAAAATATTGAACGAATACCAAATTCACATGATTACTTATGACCAGACTTCTCCCATGTCCTCAAGAAGAAAAGTAACTACTCAGAAAGCATGCTCATGTTCAAGATTAGAGGGGTATTGAATATCATCAAGGATCTGAATATATAATCTTCCACCAAATAAACCAACTAGCATCGACTACGAGATGTAATCAACACTACTAGCAACCCGCAGGTACCAATCTGAGGTTTTGAGACATAGATTGAATACAAGAGATGAACTAGGGTTTTAGACGAGATGGAGCTTGATACGTCTCCATCATATCTATAATTTTTGATTGTTCCATGCCAATATTATACAACTTTCACATATTTTTAGCCATTTTATACGATTTATTAGACTAACCTATTGATCCAGTGCCCAGTGCCAGTTCCTGTTTGTTGCATGTTTTTTTGTTTCACGGAATATCCATATCAAACGAAATCCAACGTGATAAAAAATTACGGATAATTTTGGAATATATGTGATTTTTGGGACTTGGAACCGACGCAAACGGGGACCCACAGCCCCCAACATACACAAGGCGCCCCAGGGGCCAAGCACGCGGTGGTGGGTTCTGCTCACCTCGTACGTTGGTTGGAGCTCTTCTCCGGATGCAAGGAAGCTTATATCCGGAAAAAAATCGTGTTAAAATCTCAGCTCAATCGGAGTTATAGATCTCCGGGAATATAAGAAATGGTTTTCGGCCAGATCAGAGGGACACGAAACAAAAGAGAATAGAAAGGGAGATCCAATCTCGGAGGGGATCCCGCCTGTAACGCCCGGATAATTAAGCTACAGTAATCCCCTGCTAATGATGCCATGTCATCATTTTCAATGTTGCTAAGTCCCCCTTGGATTCAATCCGGTTCAAACTCAAATTCAAATTAAAGTCCAAGATTCAAATTTCTCAAACATGAAAAAAATGTTCAAAGTGTTGTAAATAATCCCTGGATATTAGTCATGTTGAAACCCATATTTGATAAATTATTTAAATGCCCTTAAATGAATAAAAAAGGGGTCAAAACAATATTTTAAATCACTTTTAAATTTATAAAAAATCTAAGGCTTTCCAACTGCTTCTACAACTTCTTGAGGCAGTGCTAAATATTACATAATAATTATTGAGACAAGTTACACATTTTACAAAAGTCTTTTGGAGCAAAAAGAACATGCAAAATAGAAAAGACAAAAGGAAAACTCCCCTGACCGCACTTGGGCTTCGGCCAACTGGCCGCCCAGTCGACCACCCACCCGAGCCGGCCCACCTTGACGTCCCGGTCGCTCCCCTCCCTTCCTGTTCCTCTGCCTCGGTCGCTACAGGGGCTCGTCCCTCCCTAACTACCTAGCCGGCGCCGATGTCGGGAGGGGATAAGGACCCCCCTCGCCCCCTCGATTCCCTCGTCCACTCTCATCAACTCCACTCCCCTCGTTCTCTCCCTCTCGCCCACGCGCTCATTCCCCTCCTCAGATCCCCTTCGCTGCTGCCTCATCACTGTCGCGGCCACCGTCATTGCCTTCGGGCGGGAGAACATCCAGGAGGTCCGTGGTGTCCGACTTCGTCCGTCCCAGGCATCAGCTCAAGCCGGGGCGGCTCGTATGCTTTCCATCATCGTCTTCTTCATCATGTACATCGCCAGCGTCCGTCGACGTTCGTCACCGACTCCGGCACCTCCGGGCATCCCCTGAGCCCACTGAGCACCTCTGCAGGATCGAGGTGAGCCCCTCCTCCAGTTGCCTCTTTTCTCCGGCTTGATCTGTACTCGTAGTGTCCGCCCCGCGATGTCCGTTCGCCATGGATGCCCCGAAGCTCAGCGTCCGCGTACGCATAAGTGTTGCTACTACACCGCCTCCGCCGCCCCTTGGTCCCGTCCTGGCGCGCCCATGCCCGCTGGCCCGAGTGCTGGCTTGCCCAGCCGCGCGTCCGCACACCTCCTGGCGTCGCCGGAGGCCTCGCCTGGCCACCGGAGCCCGAGCCCTAGAAGGAGCCCGTTGCGGCTATCACTGCTGTTGTAGGCTGCTTCTACTGCTTCCTTCCCTCGTGCGCATGGCCGTGATGCGCCGCTGCTACCCACATCGTCGCCCCACACTTGCTGCTCCCAGCCGCCCCTCTCTCTGCCCCGCTCACCGCCGCAGCCACCCCGCCCATGTAGCCCCGCGCGGGTCGCGCCTTCTCCGCCCCTACGCCGCCTCCGACCTCCTCTCCCCGCGCCGGCCCTCCGCAGCCACCGCCTAGCACCCCGCTGGCCTCCGCCGCCTGCCGATGCCCTCTGTAGCTGCTGCCTCCCGCGCCGGCGCCGCCCCTGCCCTCGCCTCCTGCCGCCGGCCGCCGCACAGCCCGCCACCGTTGCCACCGTGGCCGGCGCCCACCGGCGCCGACGCGCCCTTCTGGGCGGGCTCCCCATCGCCCAGGTGGGTTTGCCCGCACCCAGCACCCGGCTCCACCCCGCTTCGCCCAGCACCCGCTAAGGCATGGCTGGCCCACTGCCAAAGGGACCCCACTGACCCCTTTTCTTTAAAAAATGTGTGAAAAAATATATAATATATAAAAATATTATTAATTAATTAATCGATTAATTGATTAATTAACTTAATTAAAATGATTTAGTTAAACTAATTACTTAGTTAGTCTAACTAATCCGTAATTAGCTAAATGCACTACTAGGAAAAGGGCTATAGATGGAATTGACACTAATGGCGCACCACACATGTGGTGCGCCATTACTATATACTAATGGCGCACCATCTGTTGGTGCGCCATTAGTGTGGAAGACACTAATGGCGCACCAGGCACACGGTGCGCCACTAGTAACAAAATGTTTTTTTTTCATTTTTTCAAACATACTAATGGCGCATCCGGGCAGAGTGCGCCATTAGTAGTTAGAACTACTAATGGCGCACCAGCCATAGAGTGCGCCACTACTGTATTTTTTATACCTTTATGCAAAACTACTAATGGCGCACCATTGCATAGTGCGCCATTACTAGTTTAAACTAGTAATGGCGCACTGTGCCACAGTGCGCCATTAGTATAAAAATTATTTTTTTTACTTTTTTGCAAAACTACTAATGGCGCATGTCTATGTGGTGCGCCATTAGTATGTTGGGTTACTAATGGCGCATGTCTCTGTGGTGCGCCATTAGCACCCCCGCACCCTCCCCCCGCTCCACCGCCGCCGATGACCCCCCGCACCCTCTCCCCCGCCGCCGACGACCTACCGCACCCTCCCCCGCTCCACCACCGCCGACGACCCACCGCACCCTCCACTGCTTCACCGCCGCCGACAACCCACCGCACTGTAACATCCCAAATTTTCAATTTGGAATGTTATACATTAGATCATCATGCATATCATATTTTATTTTCTTTGGGTTTTGATCCTAGAAAATTCTAAGCAACTCAAGGACCCACGGAGAGAGTTGGGGATTTCGTTATTTTCATATTTGAGTTTTTCTCAAATTTTGAGAATAGGATCATTTGATTTTATTTATTTTATCATCAATTATTTCTATTACAAAAATATGAGAGAGGGAATAAAATGACTTTCCCAAAATATAGAAATATTGAGGATTTAATAAAAAATCAAATAGTTTTATTTCGGAGTTTTTTTGTTGTTTTTATTTGAATTAGGAAAAATGCGCGTTTTTGAAAATTGCATTTAGGGCCCAAATAAATGTTCACTTTGTCGGGCTTGATTTTAGAAGCCCGGGAAAATTTATTTCGGGATTTTTGGAGTCCGTTTAGTATTTCTTTTTATTTTTCTTCCGAGCGAAAAAAAACGGAACCGACTTTGGGCCGTACTAGGCCAGGACTCCGCCTGGCCGGGGCCTTTATAAGCCGGGGCAAGCCAGCCCGAAGGCCCAGCCGCCCCAAAACCCTAGCCGCGCCCAGCCCCAGCCCCGCCGCCACCGCCGCTGCCGCCCCGCCGCCGTTCCGCCGGAGCCGCGCGTCGCCCGAGGTTCGCCGCACCTCGAAATCCGTGCCGTTTTTTAAAAAAAATCCGTTCGTCGTTTTTCTTTTTCGTCGGATTTTTCCGCGGTTATTTTCTGATCGCGATTTCTGATCCGATTTTCGTTTTAGTTTTTCTTTTCGCTCGTTTATCGGAATCAGGCGATTCAAGCGCCTGGAGTTTCGTCTCGAAACCCTCTATCCGAATAATCAACTTAAACAAGTTTTTGCTACTGTAAAATTTGACTTAGGTTCAGATTACTAGAACGAAGTTGTTTTCTTTCGCCGTTTGACTTTCTTTGCTTCGTTCGATTTGATTCCTTTTGCCAACCGGAGTTCTTAAGTTGAACCTTCTGGTTAGATCTCTTATTTGAGTTTTACCTGTGCATTAGATGAGTACTTATTGTATGCTTATTTGTTTGCATGCGATAGAGTACCCGGAGTGCGCCGCCTGTTACTTCGAATCGTTAGGTTTCACGGATCATCAGCAAGGCAAGTAACACTTTGATCATACCTTTTCTACAACCCAGTTTTTTTGCATTAGATCAATCTTCACACATTGCATGATTAGGATCTAATTAAACTGTGGGATGGGAAGTAGATGAGGTAGTACCTATTACCTGTTTATTATCAAACCTTTGGGAGTTACTTCTACGTTTGCTTATTATGCCATGCTATGCTAGTAGACGTGGATTGGGTGAGTGAAATCCATGACAGATGTGAGATTGATAATTAATGGTTTATCTAAGGTGGCAACTTAAACACACATCTGGGTGGATTGAGGCACCTGGGTATTCCAGGACATGCCTGTTTTCTTTTGGACCGCCACCCAGGCTCAAAGGGATCATGAGATTTTTCAAACTAGAAACTTCCGTGTGCAGCCACAAGCCATTATGGGCTCTGGCATAGTTGATTAAGTCGTGCGAACTCTTACAGGGTAGACTAGCAGATGTAGGGGAAAGTAGGTGTACCGGTCTATCCATCGTAAGGTGCTAGCGCTTCTGAAAGACTGTGTCTCGGTCATCCGTTTCTCAAACACCATGTAGTGCGAGAAATCCAACGGAGGCGATCGAGTCTTGTGGGGAAAAGTGCGCAAACCTCTGCAGAGTGTAACAAACTAATCATGATTAGCCGTGTCCCCGGTTATGGACATCTTGAGTATCTAGTATCTGGATTATCATGTGAATCTCAACATGTTACTCTAAAATTAATGTTGTTGGGTTAATGATGATGCTTAATTGGGATTGAGAATGCTGTCAACCATTCTCAATGTTTAACAACCACCATGATAGTAATTAAATTTATTCCTTTGAAGTAGGGAAAAATTGGCTTTATGCAAAACTGTAACCATAGAGCTTTCCACCAGCCAAATATGCATATAGTATAGCTGTTGCATTCCATTACTCTCTATGTGTTACCTTGCCAGCATATTCCATGTGCTGACCCGTTTTCGGGCTGCAACGTTAATGTTGCAGACTTTTCAGACGACGATTAAGGAGTTTTAGGTCGTGGTTCTATACTCAGTGATGCCGTTGGAGTTGATGGACTCACTTATCTTCCAAGCCTTCCGCTGTTATTATTATTAGATGGCCTTAAGCCATATTTATTGTAATAAGTTCTCTTTTGAGACACTCGATGTAATAAGTGTGTGATTGCTACTCTGCTATAAATCCTCCGAGTACTGTGTGGTGTCAGCATTACTGATCCAGGGATGACACCGGAGCACAGAGATCAGACTGTTTGAGGTCTGGTCGCTACAGAGATGGTATCAGAGCACACGCTGACTGTAGGACACGACCACTAAGCTAAAGACCTAGATCACTACTCACTCTCTTCTCTTCTGACCTCTCATCTTTTCTACTCTTTAGGATGGCGGATGGAAGGAACAAGTTCACCCAACCGGATGAAGATACACCCTTTGGACGCCACTTGAAGGAAGTCACTAGATACCTGAACATAGGAGTACCAAGCTTCACGGGAACCTACAACGCCACTTTACCTGAAGAAGAGCGCTGGATGATTCAAGTTCAAGTTCCAGGAAGGACGTTCATGCCAGTCACTGAGCCCATAGAGTTTTCTTTTGATGCACCAACTTGGAGTCTAGGAAAGAGTATGGCAGCTCACATCGCCATGGGACACATTGGAGAAGTCTACAGCAAGGACCTTAAGGATACTATATACCAGATTTGTGGGCGCCGAGATGAACACTGGGAGATGATTAGCACCATGAAGGATAGATCAATCGAAGCTTTTATCCAGGAGTTAAACTAGCACATTCGACGACAAGAGAATCAGATGTGCGCCAACATGATAGATCTGAAGAAGGCTAAGACTAGAATCAAGGAACTGGAGGAAGAACTCAAGGCTACATGCGAAGATTATGAAGAAGAAATTGAAGTATTGGTGGAGAAGAATGCCGACCTAACTATGAAGCTAGTAGTATTTATGGGAGGCCCGACACCAGTAGATGAAGACGAAGAACCCAAGGAGATTAGCCCGGAAGACTACATCATCATCGACGGCACCGACTCGGAAGCAGATAGTAGCGATGATGACTATGTTGATGAAGCAGGAGCAGATATCATGGAGTCTACAACCGTAGAATATTTCTAGTAGACCACCTCATCAGTAGTAGTAGTCCACCATGTAAATTTAGTAGTCCGAGCACTTTGCGATAGTTAGATCGATTGTATGCCTTTGTTTGTTGAATGAAGTGAATTGTTTGCTTTGCCTCATGTGCATATGGGTAGTGTTTTCTCTTTAGACCCCCTCTATTCTTATATCTCATCTTTTCTAAACCTTAGATGCCTCCGAGACGTGACCCCGGATTTGCCTTTCCGCCGGAGCTCACCCAGTTGATCCAGCAGCAGAACACCTTGATGCAGTTGCTAGTTCAGAATCAGAATCAGGGGAACAACAACAACAACCCACCACCACCACCACCACCTGTTGACCACTTAGCCCGTTTTCTTAGGCTGAATCCGCCGGTGTTTTCCAGCAGCACCGAGCCGATAGTAGCAGATGATTGGCTCCGCAAGATAGCTAGGGAGTTGACCACAGCAGGATGCACAGATGCGGAGAAGGTTAAGTTTGCCGCACATCAGTTAGAAGGACCCGCAGCATCATGGTGGGAGAATTTTACAGCCACCTTTCCAGTCGACACTGTCACATGGGATCAGTTTCAGCAGGCTTTCCGTACTGCCCATGTTTCAGCAGGAGCTATGGCCATGAAGAAGCGTGAGTTTCGTAACTTGCGCCAAGGAGGACGGACAGTTGGCCAGTATGTGGAGGAGTTTAGTAAGCTAGCACGTTATGCCCCAGATGACGTTGCTACGGATGCAGCTAAGCAGGAGAAGTTCCTGGAAGGACTGAATGATGAGTTGAGTATGCAGTTGATGGTAGCCACCTTCAACAACTACCAGGAGTTGGTAGACCGTGCTCTTATGATTGAAGGGAAGCAGCAGCAAATTGAGAACCGCAAGAGGAAGTATGGACAAGGAAAGTATAATTCAGGAGCTCAGCAGAAGCCACGTTTTACCCCTAGACCGGGAGGACATTTTCAGCATACCCATGGAGTAGGTAGCTCGCACAATCACAATGGCACCAAGAATGGTAATGGGAATGGAGGAAGCAATGGCCAGAACCGCAGCACCCCATCAACCCCAGCCAAGAGAGATCTGAGTCAAGTCACCTGTTTCAAGTGTTCCAAGACCGGACATTATGCCAATGAATGTCCTGAAGGCCAAAACGGCAATGGAAGTTCTGGAAAGAAGCCGAACCCTTTCAACAGGGGACAGGTGAACCACGTTAATGTGGAGGAGGTTGAAGCTCAGCCCGATGCAGTAATAGGTAAGTTTTTGGTTAAGTCATTTACTGCACTCGTTCTTTTTGATACTGGTGCATCGCATTCATACATATCAAGGGGATTTGTGGAAAAGTATAGCCTACCCACTAGGGTTCTCAAAACACCTATGCTAGTAAGCTCACCAGGAGCAGAGTACATGGCCAGTCAAGGATGCTTTCAAGTGCCATTAAGTATAGGACGGCATGTTTTCCCAACAGATTTAATTATTCTGGAATCCCAAGGTCTGGATGTGATTCTTGGTATGGATTGGCTGTCGATGTATGGAGGAAACATCGATTGTGCTAGTAAGTCAATTTTGCTTACCACCCCAGAAGGGAGAAGGATCAAGTATGTATCCCGGCATGCGCCAAACAAGACACAAGTAAATTCATTAACAGGAGTTGTGCAGGAGGAAGTACCAGTGGTAAGGGAATTCCCTGATGTATTTCCAGAGGAGTTGCCAGGCATGCCACCGGATAGAGATATTGAGTTCTTGATTGAGCTATTGCCAGGCACAGGGCCAATATCAAAGAGACCATATAGGATGCCAGCAAAGGATTTGGTGGAAATTAAGAAACAGATTAAGGAATTACTGGATAAAGGTTACATTCGCCCAAGTTCTTCACCTTGGGGATCACCAGTACTATTAGTAGAGAAGAAGGATGGATCGTTAAGGATGGTTGTTGATTATCGAGGATTGAATGAAGTAACAATCAAGAACAAGTACCCGCTACCAATGATCAATGATCTGTTTGATCGATTGCAAGGAGCTAAAGTGTTTTCCAAGATCGATTTGCGATCAGGGTACCACCAGTTGAAGATTCGAGAACAGGATATTCCGAAGACAGCTTTTACCACCAGGTATGGGCTGTATGAGTATACCGTTATGTCATTTGGTCTGACTAACGCGCCTGCCTATTTTATGAACATGATGAACAAAGTGTTTATGGAGTTTTTGGATAAGTTCGTCGTAGTGTTCATTGATGATATCCTGGTTTATTCAAAGAATGAAGAGGGACATAAGGAGCATTTGCGTTTGGTACTTGGAAAGCTCAGAGAACATCAATTATATGCCAAGTTCAGCAAATGTGAGTTTTGGTTGAAGGAAGTAGGATTCCTCGGACACGTTATATCTGGAGAAGGTATAGCTGTTGATCCCACTAAAGTTGATACCGTGACCAAGTGGGAAGCCCCAACTACCGTTGGAGAGATCCGGAGTTTTCTTGGACTCGCAGGATACTACCGGAGGTTTATTGAAATTTTTTCAAAGATTTCGAAGCCTATGACGGAGTTGTTGAAGAAAGATACCAAGTTCAAATGGACTGAGCAGTGTGAGGCTAGTTTCCAGGAGTTGAAGAAACGCTTGGTTACCTCACCAGTGTTGATTTTGCCAGATCAGACCAAGGATTATGAGGTGTATTGCGACGCTTCACGTCGAGGACTTGGAGCAGTGCTTATGCAGGAAGGGAGAGTTGTTTCATATGCCTCAAGACAACTGAAGCCCCATGAGTTGAATTACGCTACGCATGATTTGGAGTTAGCAGCCGTAGTGCATGCCTTGAAGACATGGAGACATTTCCTCATCGGAAATCATTGTGAGGTGTACACGGATCATAAGAGTTTGAAGTACATTTTCACACAGAAGGAGTTGAACCTCAGACAAAGGAGATGGTTGGAGCTCATCAAGGATTATGATATGAAATTGCATTATCATCCCGGGAAGGCTAATGTAGTAGCTGATGCATTAAGCCGCAAGAGCCATGTCAATACGTTAATGACGGGAGAAATACCCAAGGAGTTAGCAGAAAATCTTCGTGAACTATGTTTGGAAATAGTTCCGAGAGGCTATGTAGCAACGTTGGAAATTCAGTCAACTTTGATGGACAGAATCAGGGAAGCTCAGAAGACTGACAAGGAGATTGCTTCCATAAAGGAGAAAATGAAAGAAGGAAAAGCTAAAGGATTTCGTGAGGATGAGCACGATACCCTATGGTTTGAAGACCGTGTCTATGTGCCCAATGACCCGGAGATCAGGAAGTTAATTCTGCAAGAGGCCCATGATTCACCCTATTCGATTCACCCAGGGAATACCAAGATGTATCTGGATTTGAAGGATATTTTCTGGTGGACCGGAATGAAGAAAGAAATAGCAGAGTATGTAGCAGTTTGTGATGTATGCCAGAGAGTAAAGGCAGAGCATCAGAAGCCAGCAGGATTGTTACAACCATTGCCGATACCCGAATGGAAGTGGGATAAGTTAGGCATGGATTTTATCACGGGATTGCCCAGGACTCGTTCAGGCTATGACTCGATTTGGGTTGTAGTCGATCGATTGACGAAAGTAGCTCATTTCATCCCAGTAAAGACCACTTATACCAGTGCTAAGTTGGCAAAAATATACATGACCAGAATAGTATGTCTGCATGGAGTTCCGAGGAGTATCGTATCAGATAGAGGAACCCAGTTTACCTCAAAGTTCTGGAAGCAGTTGCACGAAACTTTGGGAACCAGGCTAGAATTCAGTACAGCTTTTCATCCGCAGACAGATGGACAGACCGAGAGAGTCAATCAGATTTTGGAGGATATGCTGAGAGCTTGTGCGCTAGATTATGGATCTAGTTGGGACGATAATTTGCCATATGCAGAGTTCTCTTACAACAACAGTTACCAAACCAGTTTGAAGATGGCCCCTTTCGAAGCTTTGTACGGAAGGAGGTGCAGGACACCGCTGTCGTGGGACGAAGTCGGAGACCGCCAGTTGTTTGGACCTGACTTGATTAAGGAGTCTGAACAGAAAGTGAAGTTGATTCACGATAGGCTCAAGGTAGCCCAGTCCAGACAGAAGAGTTATGCAGATTCTAAACGCAAGGAGACAGTTTACGAAGTTGGAGACAGAGCTTATCTTCGAGTATCTCCACTTCGGGGAACAAAGCGTTTTGGAGTTAAAGGAAAGTTAGCGCCACGATTTGTAGGACCATATCGAATTGTGGAGCGTATGGGAGAAGTGGCCTACAAGTTGAAATTGCCCGAAGGATTGTCAGGAATTCATGATGTGTTCCATGTTTCTCAGTTAAAGAAGTGTCACGCGGAGATGGCTGACATACCATTGAGAGACACAGTGCCTTTGGAAACTATTCAGTTGGATAATGATTTGACCTACAAGGAGAAACCAGTTAAGATCCTCGAGTTTGCCAGCCGAGTTACTCGCAGCAAAGTTATCAAGTTTTGCAAGGTTCAGTGGAGCCACCACACGGAGGATGAAGCCACCTGGGAACGAGAGGAAGATTTGCTCAAAGACCACCCTCACCTATTTTCTAGCCAACCCGAATCTCGAGGGCGAGATTCATCTTAAGGGGGGTAGGTTTGTAACATCCCAAATTTTCAATTTGGAATGTTATACATTAGATCATCATGCATATCATATTTTATTTGCTTTGGGTTTTGATCCTAGAAAATTCTAAGCAACTCAAGGACCCACGGAGAGAGTTGGGGATTTCGTTATTTTCATATTTGAGTTTTTCTCAAATTTTGAGAATAGGATCATTTGATTTTATTTATTTTATCATCAATTATTTCTATTACAAAAATATGAGAGAGGGAATAAAATGACTTTCCCAAAATATAGAAATATTGAGGATTTAATAAAAAAATCAAATAGTTTTATTTCGGAGTTTTTTTGTTGTTTTTATTTGAATTAGGAAAAATGCGCGTTTTTCAAAATTGCATTTAGGGCCCAAATAAATGTTCACTTTGTCGGGCTTGATTTTAGAAGCCCGGGAAAATTTATTTCGGGATTTTTGGAGTCCGTTTAGTATTTCTTTTTATTTTTCTTCCGAGTGAAAAAAAAATGGAACCTACTATGGGCCGTACTCGGCCAGGACTCCGCCTGGCCGGGGCCTTTATAAGCCGGGGCAAGCCAGCCCGAAGGCCCAGCCGCCCCGAAACCCTAGCCGCGCCCAGCCCCAGCCCCCCCCGCCCCCCGCCGCCGCCGCCCGCCGCCGATCCGCCGGAGCCGCGCGTCGCCCGAGGTTCGCCGCACCTCGAATTCCGTGCCGTTTTTTTTAAAATCCGTTCGTCGTTTTTCGTTTTCGTCGGATTTTTCCGCGGTTATTTTCTGATCGCGATTTCTGATCCGATTTTCGTTGTAGTTTTTCTTTTTGCTCGTTTATCGGAATCAGGCGATTCAAGCGCCTGGAGTTTCATCTCGAAACCCTCTATCCGAATAATCAACTTAAACAAGTTTTTGCTACTGTAAAATGTGACTTAGGTTCAGATTACTAGAACGAAGTTGTTTTCTTTCGCCGTTTGACTTTCTTTGCTTCGTTCGATTTGATTCCTTTTGCCAACCGGAGTTCTTAAGTTGAACCTTCTGGTTAGATCTCTTATTTGAGTTTACCTGTGCATTAGATGATTACTTATTGTCTGCTTGTTTGTTTGCCTGCGATAGAGTACCTGGAGTGTGCCGCCTGTTACTTCAAATCGTTAGGTTTCACGGATCATCAGCAAGGCAAGTAACACTTTGATCATACCTTTTCTACAACCCAGTTTTTTTTGCATTAGATCAATCTTCACACATTGCATGATTAGGATCTAATTAAACTGTGGGATGGGAAGTAGATGAGGTAGTACCTATTACCTGTTTATGATCAAACCTTTGGGAGTTACTTCTACGTTGCTTATTATGCCATGTTATGCTAGTAGACGTGGATTGGGTGAGTGAAATCCATGACAGATGTGAGATTGATAATTAATGGTTTATCTAAGGTGGCAACTTAAACACACATCTGGGTGGATTGAGGCACCTGGGTATTCCAGGACATGCCTGTTTTCTTTTGGACCGCCACCCAGGCTCAAAGGGATCATGAGATTTTTCAAACTAGAAACTTCCGTGTGCAGCCACAAGCCATTATGGGCTCTGGCATAGTTGATTAAGTCGTGCGAACTCTTACAGGGTAGACTAGCAGATGTAGGGGAAAGTAGGTGTACCGGTCTATCCATCGTAAGGTGCTAGCGCTTCTGAAAGACTGTGTCTCGGTCATCCGTTTCTCAAACACCATGTAGTGCGAGAAATCCAACGGAGGCGATCGAGTCTTGTGGGGAAAAGTGCGCAAACCTCTGCAGAGTGTAACAAACTAATCATGATTAGCCGTGTCCCCGGTTATGGACATCTTGAGTATCTAGTATCTGGATTATCATGTGAATCTCAACATGTTACTCTAAAATTAATGTTGTTGGGTTAATGATGATGCTTAATTGGGATTGAGAATGCTGTCAACCATTCTCAATGTTTAACAACCACCATGATAGTAATTAAATTTATTCCTTTTGAAGTAGGGAACAATTGGCTTTATGCAAAACTGTAACCATAGAGCTTTCCACCAGCCAAATATGCATATAGTATAGCTGTTGCATTCCATTACTCTCTATGTGTTACCTTGCCAGCATATTCCATGTGCTGACCCGTTTTCGGGCTGCAACGTTAATGTTGCAGACTTTTCAGACGACGATTAAGGAGTTTTAGGTCGTGGTTCTATACTTAGTGATGCCGTTGGAGTTGATGGACTCACTTATCTTCCAAGCCTTCCGCTGTTATTATTATTAGATGGCCTTAAGCCATATTTATTGTAATAAGTTCTCTTTTGAGACACTCGATGTAATAAGTGTGTGATTGCTACTCTGCTATAAATCCTCCGAGTACTGTGTGGTGTCAGCATTGCTGATCCAGGGATGAAACCGGAGCACAGAGATCAGACTGTTTGAGGTCTGGTCGCTACACGCACCCTCCCCCGCTCCACCGCCGCCGACGACCCCCCGCACCCTCCCCCGCTCCATCGCTGCCGCCGATCCACCGCACCCTCCCCCGCACCACCGCCGTCGACGACCCACCGTACCCTCCCCTGCTCCACCGCCACCGCCGACATCCCGCACCCTCCCCCACTTTTTGATGATATTTTTAAATAACAAATTTGATGATATTTTCAAATAAGAAATTTGATGATAGTTTCAAATAACAAATTGGATGATATTTTCAATTAAAAATAAAAAAAATTGATGATATTTTCAAAAAAAATTGATGATATTTGATGATATCTTTTGTTCTAGTCCTCATGAAAATAACAAATAAAAAACTAATTATTAGATGCAACAAGAAATAATGAAAAAAAAGTTACTAATGGCGCACCAGAGGCGGGTGCGCCATTGCTATCAGAAAAAAAAGTTACTAATGGCGCACCAGAGGAGGGTGCGCCATTGCTATCAAAAAAACTACTAATGGCGCACCAGAGGGTGGTGCGCCATTGCTATCAGAAAAAAACTACTAATGGCGCACCAGAGGGTGGTGCGCCATTGCTATCAGAAAAAAAACTACTAATGGCGCACTAGAGGGTGGTGCGCCATTGCTATAGTGTCTAGCTGGATACCCCTTCGCCCGATCCCCCCTTCCCTCTCCCTCCCCAGATCCCCCTTCCTTCCCCCGCCGCAACCGCTCCGATGACCCCCGGCCCGCTCCGACGACCCCCGCGCCCGCTCCACACCCGCTCCGGCTCCCCCGCGCCCGCTTCGACGACCCCCGCGCCCGCTCCACACCCTAGCACCTCCCCACTTCCCCTCCCCTCGCGCTGCTTCACCAGACTAGGTCGTCCCCGTCGACACCTCATCGTCCCCGCGACCACCGTCGTCCCTGCACCCCACCAAGGAGTCCAGGAGCTTTGTAGTGTTCTTCTACGTCATCTACGGCCAGCCGTTCGAGCTCGTCGACTCTGCATCATGCGGATCGAGGTCTTCTTCCACCTCCGGCCACCGCGGCCTCACCGTCGATCCGCGCCACCTTGTCAACCCCGGCCCCGCACGAGCTCGCCATCGTCTTCCTCTTGGTGAGCTGCACCAGTTCCCCTCCCCCCCCTCTTGGTGACCTGGCTGTCTGGCTTAAGTTGGAGGCTGCAATGGAAGAGTTCATTCAGAAAAAAAATACAGGCTTTAAAGATGATTTTTTCTTACTATTGCCATGTTTTTTCAATTTATCAAGCTCCAGCACAAATATCTGATAGTATTTGGGCTGCAGTTAGTGTACTAATTAGTTGGATATTTGAGTAGTATTGTCAACAGTAATAACTTTTACATGTTTGCATTGCTTCCAAGAGTAACAGCAGGTGCTTAGGACACCTTTAGGAGATCTACTCATCTCTAATCATGCTACTCAAGGATAGGAACCATAGGCTTCTCTAATCTGCGTGTGCTAGGTTGTTCTACAGTTCAAGATTTACTCCTTAATTGAACTCTGTAACTAACAAACCTAGCTCTTGCAAGTAACAACAAGTTCAAGATCAAGGTTGATAGTATGTTCTGATAGTATAAGAGTAGGAATTCTGTGTTGTTTCTAAAAGCTCTACAATATCCAGATTTTATGATATTTGTACATCCAATTTTTGTGGTTAGATATCTGATAGTATAAGAGTATGTTCTGACAGTATAAGAGTAGTATTAGAGTATAAGTGTAGTATATCCAGTTTTTGTGGTTAGATATCTGAATTGAGAAAAAACATAGCTTTTGCGGTCTCCATATACTACTAATACTACTACTGTATTTCATTTCAAAGTTCAAAATGATGGTACTGAGATTTTCATTTTCAATGAGTTATGTTTTTCCTAGAAGTACAAAAATAGCAGTAGCCATGTACTAGGAGTGCATTTTTTTTCTAGGGTGATGGATAGATCTAGTGAGTACTACATTGCTTTTGTCCAACTTTTGATAGGACCAAGGAAATGAGTGCTTGAAAGCATGCCCATGCGTTTGCCCCACTTCTCTTGGGCCTGGTCTTCTCCCCCTCTTTATGCCCTTTTCTTTTGAACAGGAAAAGAGGGTCATAACCCTTGTAATTATGCACAAGCTCTTTGCTTTATACCCACAAAAAATGTTGGTTCATGGCTGGCTAACTGCAGGTCCAGCCAACTGGTAGGTGGGTGTAGATGCTTGAAATGCATAGGGCCAACTAACTGCCCCTTGAAGGGGGCAAACAAGATGTTGTTGATACATAAATGTAGTTTTCAGTATTCTGTCCAAACTGAAAACTGTTAAAAAGACCATGTGTTTTTTGGTCAAAATCTGCATGTAAAACTGAAATAATCTCCTAGTAGCTAACTGTTATGGACAATTGTCAATTTTCTGTAATGATGATGGAACATTATAAAGCATTGTACTCCAGTGTATATGAAGGATACAAATAATTTAGCAACTTCTCTGGTTTTATAAAGTTGTTCTTATATGGGTGAAACTTCACTTGTTTTTAGGCTAGTGCAGGGTGTTGCTTCTTCTGTATGGGCCAACTATGTCACAAATAAATTGTTCCTTCTTCTGAATTTGACAAGTAATGACTTGCAAAGATGATGATCATCTTGCTAGTTTGCTGGGTTTTGTCTCCGACCATTGTGTTGTGATGAATTTGCAGGTACCCCGAGAGGCCCTTGAGTTTGCCGGAATGTCGATTAACTTCCGTTCCGGCAAATTCGGGTACTCCATATGTCCTATTTTCAGCAAAGGTCATGCCGAAATTTTCCGTGAATTTTAGCATGACTTTGCTAAAAATAGGACATATGGGGTACTTGCGACTAATGCATGGGTCGGGGTATCTTAGTACTTAATTAAGTAGGATCAACTACCCCGCCATTCTTGTTGCATTAAACCATAGGTGGCAATAGAGCCAAGTGATTAGGCCCAACTTAGAATTCTCCTTAGCATCGATAAACCCTAGATGATAAACCCAACATAGGTGGAAATAGAGCCAAGTGATTAGTGCCAAGTGATTAGGCCCAACCTAGGGTGCCTCGGCATCGATAAACCCTAAATGATGAAAACTTAACTTGGCTTCTATAGGGTGCCTCGGTGTCAATGAGAACCTAAATGATGTACGCTTAGACTTTTAGGGTGCCTCGGCATCGACAAACCCTAAATGATAAAAGTTTAGCTTTTAGGATGCCTCGGTGTCGACAAACCCTAAATGATGAGACCATGATCTTGTTCCTTGACAATAACCAACTTTTTGACCAAACTTTTTTCCTATTTAGAGCGAAACATGGCCCACAACGATGAGGCCGGCGGTTCGGGCGGCAAGCAATTCTGGGAGCTGTCCCAGGAGTTGGAGGAAGAACCTCACCGCTATGAGGACGCCGCGGAAGACACCGATCCTGACTACACAACCCCTAGTGGCGTCGGGGATGACACCACTGATGATGGCGCCGCGGATGCCACCACTGATGATGGCGGCGCACGCACAGATGGCAGCCAACCGAAGAGGCAACGGAAGGACCGGCGCCCGAACGTGCTCGGCACCGTCAGGGAGGAATTTACTGAAGTGAACTCCGACGGGCATCCGACGGCGCCCAAACACGTAGTCAAGGGGTACTCGATTCAGCTCGGGTGCATTCTCCGGAGCACCGCCTCGATCAACACCGAGAACCTAAGGCATAAGGACCGAGGGAATTTGCGCAGCCTCCTCTTCACGAAGCTGCACGAACGATACAAGTTCCCCGCTGAGTTCGCAAACACACGCCTCTCGGGTAATAAAGTGAACGGTGCCGCCCTCACGACGATGAGCACGGCCCTGTCTACTTGGAAAAGCACGGTGAAGGCAATGATTGACAAAGGTGATAGTTATGAGAAGATCAAGGCGAAATATCCTTTGATTAGCGAAGATGACTACAAGGAGTTCAAGATCAAGTGAAATAGCCCCGCAACCTCCGAATCAAGTCAGTGGGGGAAAGAAATGCGGCAGTTGAACATAGGGGTCCACCAACTCGGTCCCGGCGGTTACAGAGTGGCGGAGCCTGTATGGGACAAGGAGGACGCGGAGCGTGCCGAGCAAGGCCTACCGCCCCGCTTCGAGAAATACAGTGACAAGCAGACCAGGAACTTTCTCAGGGCCCTGTACAAGGAGGACCCGGTAACAAAGGAGCTTACCACGGATCCAAAGACCAAGGAGCTTGAGCTTGTTCTGGTAAGGAATACACCCCCGCGTAATTAGCTCCATATGGTTGCATTCTAATTAATCCCCAATATTTCTAAATGGTTCACGTTCCTTCCATAGGACAAAGAAAGCAGTAGCGCGGGGTCGTCTCAGAGCTTCCCTTTCGGCACCCCTTTGAATAGGGCGTTGAACGTAATGAAAAATAGGGATAAGCTCAATAAGCCAACGTCAGCTGGTCGTGTGGCCGTCAAAGGCTTGTCCACAAAATGGTCGTCATACTATGCCACTGGTGGGCGAAAGGAGAAAAAGACCAGCTCGGAAAGCCAGTCGCGCGAGGTTGAAGCAATCAAGGCGCAAGTGGCGCGAATTCCGGAGATGGTCCAAGAGCAAGTGCAACAACAACTGGGATCGATGCTCACCGGCATTATGCCTACCTTGATTCATGGTATAACGACGTGGATTGCGGATGGCCAACAGGGGCCGCCCCCGATTCCGAGCTTCACGGCCAGCAACTCACAAAACGCGCAGGCGGCGCCATTGGTGTCTCCAGCGGCGGCTGTATTGGTGTCTACGGCTGCGGTGCCATTGGTGTCTCCGGCGGCGGCGGTATTGGTGTCTCTGACACCGGCATTGGAGCTTAATGCACCCGGGTGTACGCCGGCCGGCACCTCGCCAGCAAGCGGCCCCTCCGTCAGTTGCACGCCTGCCGTTGGCGGTGCCTCGACATTAGCCGAGCTCGACGACATCACGGTAAATAAGCCTCTCGGCCGAGGACTTCATGTCCTTGCCTTTGACTGGGCATCCCTGACGCCCTACATGTTTTCGCAGGGCGCCGCCGACGTTCCTTGCACTCTCCTGCACTTCGTGGGCGGCGAGTTGGTCGATGTCGCCAAGGGTAGAATCGTTCAACCGGGCAACCCCGTGTTCCACGGTAATCCGATGCCACCCACAATGTATAGGGTTGAAGTGGTTCGGGTGCTGCTAGGCTGCGACGAGCTGTTACCTCTGATTCGACCCGATGGGGCCGACGAAGAAGATGAGATGACCCTCAGCGCTTGCATAAGCTGGCCCCTACTTTGGCCGAAGAGCCATATTCGTTTGGGGTTGGGGGACACCACCCCACAGACAAGACCGCTAGTCGTGCCGGCGCCAAGCCATGGCAAGAACACCGCAACGCTACCGGACAGGCCGGACATCCCTATGGCACAGGATCCGGACGACGACGACAACGACGATGGTACATTTACCAACAATGATAAGTAGTTTGCCGAACATGGGTATGGTGACGAGTTCTGCAGGCCTCCTTCTCAAGAACCCAAACAAGACGACTGCGATCTAGCTGGTACGGCGGAGAAACCCAATTGCAATAGGCGTCGTCTGGCGTTCAGTTCTCAGGAGATGCCTCTAGCTGCCGCCTTCACCGAGCCTCAGATAGCGGAGGTGCCAAATATTATCAGCCCAACATGCTCAAAAAGGCGGTCTGTGAGCAGAACTCGGTCCCATTACAGCAGATCAAGAAGAAGGGCCGGAAACGGCAGAATAAAAAGGCCGCCAGTGCGAGCCAGCCGGCACCGAGTACGATCCGTGCTCAGGACGGGCCACCTTCACCTAAGGATATCTCGAGGAGGGTGCATGTGACGGGTAGGGTGAAGCTACCGACAAATATACTCAATGCTGCAACCGGTGCTATGCGGAGTCTGCACGACAGTGTTCTTTCTTTGGAGAAGTGGCGTCTCAGAGAGAATGATGTGGCATACCTAGTTTTCATGGCCAAGGTGCCAGAGGGCAAGGGCTTTGTGGATGACGCCATCGGGGGTACGATCAACCTTCATCCGCTACACTACACCTTCGTTCGGCTGTTTTCGCTGAGTATGGAGATGCGGATCATTAGAGACAAGACCCCGGACATCGTGATCGTCGACCCCTTCTACATGTGTGCCAAGCTCTTGAGCAGCGCTGGGGACCGCCAAGTCGCGAGTTCACACCTCGAAGACATCATTCTGGCAAACCCAGATAAGGATAACTTCCTTGTGGCTTACTTTCCCGAGTAAGTCATCCCTTAACCGCCCCATAACATATGATTTCTTAGATTTCGATCGTTCTTTTTTTTCTAACATTCCGTGTTCTATGCAGTGACACACATTGCACACTCATCCTCTTAAGCCCGAAATATTCCATGGCCACGTATTTCGACCCGAACCGTAACTCCAAGATAGACTACACAAATATCAAGAAAGTTCTTGATGATGTTCTCCACGGCTACGCAAAATCTGGAGGCACCTTCACCAGGGCAGTTCGTAAGTACGGCAAGCACGTGTCGCCCACAATACGACGTTCTGCTGCGTCAAGCAGCCGCCTGGCGGTCAGAAGGATGCCTACTACGCCCTCCATCACATGCGGGCGATCGTAAGGGACCATCATCACCTTCTGCTACCAAATAATCTCAAAGATTGGGCCGCGAGCTTGTCGGCAATCCAGGACGCGGACATCAGACAAGAATTCTTTCGCATCCAGTCGGAGTTTGCGGACATCATCCATCAAGATGTCCTTCATACCTCGGGGCAGTTCTTCCTCAGATATCAACCGTCCAACATTGAGATAGACAGAATACTACAAATGCAGGCTGACAACGCCCGCGATTTCATGACCATAACGACAGACGGCGGCTTCATCCACGCTCCTGTCCATGAGTCGAGTCGAAAGTAGTGATGTGTAGTTCTGAAACATTGATTGGCTCATGTTGTAATTAAACTTTATGAATTGTATGTCTCTTTGGTTTGGACAGTCGTTCAACTTAGATGTAATCGATGCTATTTATTAGTAGGACCATGAATCGTGCTATTAATGTCTTGCTTTTCTCTTCCGATCCTTTTGTTGCATACTTATATATTGCTTATGTATGTATTTTCTGTTGTTTGGCTTGTGCATAGAGATGCCGTCGTATGTCGTGTACAAGGGTAAGGTTCCCGGAGTCTACGACGACTGGGAGGAGTGTCGGAGACAGGTTCACCGTTTCAGCGGTAACAGTTACAAAGGGTACACCACTAGGGCGGAGGCGGAATCTAGATACGCCCGCTATCTAGCGGGAGAGAGGAGGGAGCGTTGGAGGAACCGGATGAAGACCAGTTTCATCGCGATGATGCTCATCGTGATGACCGCAGCTCTCTTCTATGTGATGGTAGTTTAGATGATCGATATCGACTTGTAATGTGAAGACAAACTCGATACTCGCGGTCTCGAGACTTGTAATGTTTTATCTTTGTTCGGTCTTTTGAATTCGGAGACTAATATGATGAATTGTATTCGGAGACTAATCTTCTATTGTATTCGATGAATCTGCTGTTGCTGTGTGCTACTGTCTATATTCTGCCAAATAATATATTTTGTAACCTGTGCAAAAATCAGAAAAGTAAAAAAATAAACCTAATATTCATACTAATGGCGCATCACTACAGAGTGCGCCATTAGTATGCCAAAGTATACTAATGGCGCATCACCAAAGAGTGCGCCATTAGTATGCCAAGTATACTAATGGCGCATCCATCCGCAGTGCGCCATTAGTGTGCCAAGGCACATGGTTAAATATGGCCCCTGGGAGGCATACTAATGGCGCATGGTGTTATATACTAATGGCGCACTGGGTGGTGCGCCATTAGTATACCAGATACTAATGGCGCACCACCTAGTGCGCCATTAGTAATAAATACTAGTGGCGTGATACTAATGGCGCACCAGTGACGCGCCATTAGTAGGCCTTTTCCTAGTAGTGATGTGTGTATGACATGGGGGCCCCACCCCCTGTTGACCAGTCAAACGTTGACTGGTCAACTGGGCCCCCCTGGCCCACATGTCATTCTCCATGTACACTTCTATGTACACAGAGCTGGGTACACATAGCAATTTGTTATTTAATTTCGAATTAAAATAATTTCAGAATATTGGTAAAACTTTAGAAATTAATGCGTAACTCGGATGAAAAAGTTTTATACATGAAAGTTGCTCAGAAAAATATGACGAACCCGAATACGCAGTACGTTCGTCTATCGCATGCCCCTAGCATAGCGAACATGCAACCGTCCCCCTCTATTTCACCTGTCCGAAAATGCCAAACCGCGTATGGAGTAGCCATGCATTAGAACACCCCTAGCTTTGTGTTTCATCTTGTCATGCATAGTATTGCACCTATTTTCTCTGTATTTATTGTTTCTCCCTCCTCCTCTCCGGTAGACCCCGAGACCGCTGCTGATGCCATTGTGATCGGCTACGTCGATGACAACTCTTCTTCCATTTTAGTGGAGCTTCCAGGCAAGCCCCCCCCCCCTTTGATCATCCCGATATCGTCCATTCCATTCTCTCATGTTTCCATTAGATTTTGCTACCGTAATTGATTGCTCCTATTCTGATGCATGGCCTGCTTTGGTAACCTGCTCATTGTACCTTACCTACTTATCCTAAACTTTTTAGTATAGTTTGGATAGTGATCCATCAGTGACCCCCACCTTGTCCTTCTTGCCCCTGCTTCATCATCGACGACTCAATCAACGTGATCGACAACCAAAGCCTGACACCTCACATCACATCACACCCCTTTTGTTGCTCAACTCTTCAGAGTTACTATCGAGTGCCGAGGGTGATACCTCGCAACGCACTTCTGATGATAATTTTGTAGTGTAGCTATTCGGTCATGGTCATCGAGGGTGATTCCTCCTTGACCACTCCTGATATGACTCTATCGTTCAACCTCTCAGGTGTGGACCTTGAGGGTGGTTCCTCCCATGTTCATCTTGATGATTACATTGAATGGAATCCACCAAGGGTGATTCCTTGGGTTTTCCCCTTGATGTTTTGGACACACGGTTACCCAGACTTTACTTGAGACCGTTGTTGAAGTCGGGTCGGCCCTGAGGGGTACCCGTGAGTTGATGTGAAAGTCAGGCGGGCCCGTAGAGCACCCGCGAGTTTTCTACGAGGCACGGCCGGGCATTCTGGGCCCTTGTCGTAAGTCCACGAGATGGGGCGACGGGGTCACATTATCGCGACTCTCTGCTCCTCTCCGCGAGCCCCCAATGCACTAACAGGTTTGGGTATTTGTTCTGAGTTGGCCTCTGGCCTTTAAGCACTAAGCACCACGCGAGAATAGATATGGGACTCGACGTCGCAGTATCAACCGAAGCTTTGTTAGACGTCCAGTTCAGCATGGCAGCACGGTCGAATCGTGCTAGCCATCTGAGGCGGTGCTGGTATCCACCCTGCGCACAACGACCCGGAGTGCAACGGGCGATGGGCCCAAGAACCCGGATTGCTTAGGATGTAGACCGGCGGGGACCTCTCTGCTGAGCCTAGGTAGGGCTGCGACGTGTTGATCTTCCGAGGCCGGTCATTGACCCCAGAAAGGTGTGTCTGGCCAGAGTAATCAAGCATGTTGGGGTAACGTGGTGCACCCCTGCAGGGAAGTTATATATTCGAATACCGTGTCCACGGTAATGAACGTTCAGACTTGTATCCTGATGATACCTCTCCAACGTATCTATAATTTTTGATTGTTCCATGCTATTATATTTTTTTTGGATGTTTAATGGGCTTTAATATATCTTTTTATATTATTTTTGGGACTAACCTACTAACCAAAGGCCCAGTGCAAATTATTGTGTTTTTGCCTATTTCAGTGTTTCACAGAAAAGGAATATCAAACGGAATCCAAACAGAATGAAACCTTCGGGAGAGTTATTTTTGGAACAAACGTGATCCAGGAGACTTGGAGTGGATGTCAAGAAAGAAGCGAGGAGTCCACAAGGCAGGAGGGCGCGCCCAGGGGGGTAGGCACGCCCCCACCCTCGTGGGCCCCTCGCAGCTCCACCGACGTACTTCTTCCTCCTATATATACCCATATACCCCGAAAACTTCCAGGAGCACCACGAAACCCTATTTCCACCACCGCAACCTTCTGTAGCTATGAGATCTCATCTTGGGGCCTTTTCAAGCGCTCTGCTGGAGGGGGAATCGATCATGGAGGGCTTCTACATCAACACCATAGCCTCTCCGATGATGTGTGAGTAGTTTACCACAGACCTTCGGGTCCATAGTTATTAGCTAGATGGATTCTTGTGTCTCTTTGGATCTCAATACAAAGTTCTCCTTGATTCTCTTAGAGATCTATTCGATGTAATTCTTTTTGCGGTGTGTTTATCGAGATCCGATGAATTGTGGGTTTATGATCAAGATTACCTATGAACAATATTTGATTCTTCTCTAAAATATTTTATGTATGATTTAAATATCTTTGCAAGTCTCTTTGAATTATCAGTTTGGATTGGCCTACTAGATTGATCTTTCTTGCAATGGGAGAAGTGCTTAGCTTTGGGTTCAATCTTGCGGTGTCCTTTCCCAGTGACATGAGGGGCAGCAAGGCACGTATTGTATTGTTGCCATCGAGGATAAAAAGATGGGGTTTATATCATATTGCTTGAGTTTATCCCTCTACATCATGTCATCTTGCCTAATGCGTTACTTTGTTCTTATGAATTTAATACTCTAGATGCATGCTGGATAGAGGTCGATGTGTGGAGTAATAGTAGTAGATGCAGAATCATTTCGGTCTACTTGTCGCGGACGTGATGCCTATATACATGATCATGCCTAGATATTCTCATAACTATGCGCTTTTCTATAAATTGCTCGACAGTAATTTGTTCACCCACCGTAGAATTTGCTGTCTTGAGACAAGCCACTAGTGAAACCTATGGCCCCTGGGTCTATTCTCCATTATATTATTCTCCCGTCAACAAGCCATTTTTGTCGCCATTTATTTTGCAATCTTTATTTTGCAATCTATACAACAAAAGTACCAAAAATATTTATCTTATTATCTCTATCAGATCTCACTTTCGTAAGTAACTATGAAGGGATTGACAACCCCTTTATCATGTTGGTTGCAAGGTTCTTGTTTGTTTGTGCAGGTACGAGGGACTTGCGTGTAATCTCCTACTGGATTGATACCTTGGTTCTCAAAAACTGAGGGAAATACTTATGCTATTGTGCTGCATCACCCTTTCCTCTTCAAGGGAAAACCAACGCAAGCTCAAGAGGTAGCACCTGATCTATTATGACTAGAACTGGTTACTGGAGATATGTGATGGAGATATTGGCTCTGGGATTGCTTTCTCGTAGGGAGTTGAGGAAGGATCTTTGGGCGTTAATTCTACAACATGTTTGTTAAATATGAACTGCTATTCTTTACTCTTCTACATGCTGCAAGATACTTGGAGTTGCTTGAAGATGCACGTCGTCGATAGGCTAGGCCTTCCCCTCTATTCTGGCTTTCTGCAGTTCAGTCCATAGATACATACCTTCCTTCGATACCAACGCATACTTAGTATAGATCTGATGCTTGAGAGTACTTTGGATGAGTACTCACGGTTGCTTTGCTACCCCTTTTCCCCTTTCTTCCTTCTTTCCGGTTGTTGCAACCAGATGCTGGATCCCAGGAGCCAGATGCCACCGCCGACGTCTACCACTACCCTGAGGATAGTACTACGTGGAGACTGCTGATGACCAGGAGTAGTTAGGAGGTCCCAGGCAGGAGGCCTTGCCTCTTCGATCGTTGTTGCTTTTGTGCTAGCCTTCTTAAGGTAGTCTTGTCTAACCTTATGTATGTACTTAGATATTGTTGCTTCCACTGACGCTTGTGTATCGAGCTTGTATTCGAGCCCTCGAGGCCCCTAGCTTGTAATATGGAGCTTCTATTATTGTATGTGTGTTTAGAGTTGTGTTATGATATCTTCCCATGAGTCCTTGATCTTTATCGTACACATTTGCGTGTATGATTATTGTACGAATGAATCGGGGGCGTCACAAGTTGGTATCAGAGCCGACTGCCTGTAGGAAGCCCCTTTCCAACTCCTTGGCCGAACTTGAGTCTAGTCTTTTGAAAGTCTGTTTTACTAACATGGTTGCGTGGCTTATGGGCCCACGTCGCCATTGGGTGGTATTAGGATCTTTTATTCCTCGTCTATACTCTGGGACTCCGATCTCTCTTCTATTCGGGTTAAATAATTTTGCTAAGTCTAACATTGGGATCTCATGATCACATCCACCCGGTGATTTGTATTACCCCTTTCTCGAATTGAGGGCCAAGATGTGCTTCATAATGTTCATTGACTACAGGATCCTCTTATCGAGGGCACCCTACGTTGTTACTTTCAAATCCCTCGTTCCAGAGGTTTTCCCTGACGTTGATGTAGCATTTGCTATGTCCCGCTATTGTATCCCTCCCTCGCGTGCATATGTGCCGCCTAGTATGTCTAAGGTTCTTTTCTTGTCCGAACTCATACGAACAACGTGTAATTGGCTCTGAATATGCAGCTGTATGTCTTCAATGACTACTGCTTTGTACATACTGTGCCTTTGCTCATTGTTCAGGTTACATCATGGATTACTCCATACACTTTCTCCACCCCTTGCTAAACTACCCCCTATTGCATTTGAGCAAGATGGTTAGACCCACTAGTGTGGTCATGGTGGCGACAATCCACCACTGCCCGAATACATGCAGGAATGATACAACAGGTTGACACCAAATCACCAGCTTATGGAAAATGTCATGGCTCAGTTCCCGCACCCCAATATGAATCAACAACCAGCCCTAGTGACACTGCAAGACTTTGCGAGTCTCAACCCTGTCAGCTACCGCAGCTTAACTTAGCCCCTTGATGCTAATGATTGGCTCCGTGACATCAATCTCGAGATGAAGTCTGCTGATGTAGCCCCTGCCAACTATGTCACCTTCGCGGCTTATTACCTGAAAGGTCCCGCTGCTCAATGGTGGGACAACCACGGTCGTTCCTTACCTGTTGTAACCGCGATCACTTGGCTGGAATTCCAAGTTGCATTCTGTGGGCCAATGTTGAACCAACATGGTTAGTCACAACGTCCCCGTTAAAATTGAGGGTTGAAGTTCCATGTTTCCCCCATTGTTTTGAAGTCGTCCAATATCGACCTCATTCTTGGAATGAAATGGTTGAAAACACATACCGCTTCTATCATTTGTGCCACTAAAACCGTCCATCTACTACATCCATCAAATGAGATAGTAAGCTGCCATGCTCTTCTTCGTAATGCCGAAGCACTAATTTATTCCTTGAATGCATTAAACGCTTCTCCTCTTATGAGAATTGAAAATGCTCCAGTCGTTTGTGAATTCTAGGATGTCTTTCTAGAAGAACTACCCAGTCCATGACCTTGAACTTGTTGCAGTTAAATTTGCACTAAAGTTGTGGCGACGTTTCCTTCTTGGTAATCATTGCGAGATCTTCACCGATCATTAAAGTCTAAAGTATTTGTTACTCAGCTATATCTGGATCTTCATCAACATTGATGGATGAAAACAATTACAGACTATGACTATCGTATTTCTTATACCCCTGGCTAGGCTGATTGATGCCCTGAATCGCAAGTCTTATTGCAACAACCACATGGCTTCTAAAGCTCAACCCCTGCAAGATGATCTCACTTCAGAGAGCATCCGATCCGTGTTCTAGTTCAAACTAAACGTCGTGCCCGTCCGAGGGCTATCAAATTTCAAAAAAAATAGTTGTCAAATCATTCTGAAGATGAAGCCACTTGGGAATGCGAGGATCGTCTTCATCATGAATACCTTGCTTTGTTTCCTTCTACCTCCTAAATCTTGGGACGCGATTTCTTGTAGTGGAGGCGATTTGTAATGTCCAGATAATTAAGCTATAGTAATCCCCTGCTAATGATGCCACGTCATCATTTTAATTGTTGCTAAATCCCCCTTGGATTCAATCTGGTTCAAACTCAAATTCAAATTAAATTCCAAGATTCAAATTTCTCAAACATGAAAACAAAATGTTCAAAGTGTTGTAAATAATCCCTGGATATTTGTCATGTTGTAATCCATGTTTGATAAATTATTTAAATGCCCTTAAATGAATAAAACAGGGGTCAAAACAATATTTTAAATCACTTTTAAAGTTATAAAAATTCTAAGGCTTTCCAACTACTTCTACAACTTCTGGAGGTAGTGCTAAATATTACATAATAATTATTGAGACAAGTTACACATTTTACAAAAGTCTTTTGGAGCAAAAAGAAAATGCAAAATAGAAAAGACAAAAGGAAAACACCACTGACCGCCCTTGGGCCTCGGCCAATGCTACCTCTTGAGCACTGTGTTGGTTTTCCCTTGAAGAGGAAAGGGTGATGCAATAAAGTAGCATAAGTATTTCCCTTAGTTTTTGAGAACCAAGGTATCAATCCAGTAGGGGATCACGCTCGAGTCCCACACACCTACACAAACAAATAAGAACCTCGCAACCAACGCGATAAAGGGGTTGTCAATCCCTTCACGGTCACTTACGAGAGTGAGATCTGATAAATATGATAAGATAACATTTTTGGTATTTTTATGATAAAGAGAAATAAAGATTCAAAGTAAAATAAACGACAATAGAAATAGCTAAGTGTTGAAAGATTAATATGATGGAAGATAGACCCGGGGGGCATAGTTTTCACTAGTGGCTTCTCTCAAGAGCATAAGTATTACGGTGGGTAAACGAATTACTATCGAGCAATTGATAGAATTGAGCATAGTTATGAGAATATCTAGGTATGATCATGTATATAGACATCACGTCCGTGACAAGTAGACCAAAACGATTCTGCATCTACTACTATTACTCCACACATCGACCGCTATCCGGCATGCATATAGAGTATTATGTTCATATGAATAGAGTAATGCTTTAAGTAAGATGACATAATGTAGAGGGATAAACTAATGCAATATGATATAAACCCCATCTTTTTATCCTCGATGGCAACAATACAATACAATACAATACGTGTCGTTTCCCTTTCTATCACTGGGATTGAGCACCGCAAGATTGAACCCAAAGCTAAGCACTTCTCCCATTGCAAGAAAGATCAATCTAGTAGGCCAAACCAAACTGGTAATTCGAAGAGACTTGCAAAGATAAACCAATCATACATAAAAGAATTCAGAGGAGATTCAAATATTGTTCATAGATAAACTTGATCATAAACCCACAATTCATCGGATCTCGACAAACACACCGCAAAAGAAGATTACATCGATTAGATCTCCAAGAAGATTGCAGAGAACTTTGTATTGAGATCCAAAGAGAGAGAAGAAGCCATCTAGCTAATAGCTATGGACCCATAGGTCTGAAGTAAACTACTCACACATCACCGGAGAGGCCATGGAGTTGATGTAGAGGCCCTCTGTGATCAATGCCCCCTCTGGCGGAGCTCCGGAAAAGGCCCCAAGATGGGATCTCTCGGGTACAGATGGGTGCGGAAGTGGAATTAGGTGTTCGTTCTCCCCCTGGATGTTTGGGGGTACGTGGATATATAGGAGGAAGAAGTAGGTCGGTGGAGCAACGAGGGGCCCACTAGGGTGGAGGGCGCACCCAGGGGGTAGGCGCGCCCCCTGCCTCGTGGCTTCCTCGATCGTTTCTTGACTCCCACTCCAAGTCTCTTGGATCATGCTTGTTGAGAAAATCACGTTCCCAAAGGTTTCATTCCGTTTGGACTCCGTTTGATATTCCTTTTCCGTGAAACACTGAAATAGGCAATAAACAACAATTTGGGCTGGGCCTCTGGTTAGTAGGTTAGTCCCAAAAATGATATAAAACTGTAAAATAAAGCCCTTTGACATCCAAGATAGATAATATAATAGCATGGAGCAATCAAAAATTATAGATATGTTGGAGACGTATCAAGCATCCACAAGCTTAATTCCTGCTTGTCCTCGAGTAGGTAAATGATAAAAGAAGAATTTTTGATGTGGAGTGCTTTCTAACATATTTCTCAATGTAATTTTTTATTTATTGTGGCATGAATGTTCAGATCTGAAAGATTCAAGATAAAAGTTTAATATTGACATAACAATAATAATACTTCAAGCATACTAACTAAGAAATCATGTCTTCTCAAAATAACATGGCCAAAGAAAGTTATCCCTACAAAAGCATATAGTCTGGCTATGCTCTATCTTCACCACACAAAATATTTAAATCATGCACAACCCCGATGACAAGCCAAGCAATTGTTTCATACTTTTGATGTTCTCAAACCTTTTCAATCTTCATGCAATATATGAGCGTGAGCCATGGATATAGCACTATATGTGGAATAGAATGGTGGTTGTGGAGAAGACAAAAAAGGCGAAGATAGTCTCACATCAACTAGGCGTATCAATGGGCTATGGAGATGCCCATCAATAGATATTGATGTGAGTAGGGATTGCCATGCAACGGATGCATTAGAGCTATAAGTATATGAAAGCTCAACAAAAGAAACTAAGTGGGTGTGCATCCAACTTGCTTGCTCATGAAGACCTAGGGCATTTTGAGGAAGCCCATCATTGGAATATACAAGCCAAGTTCTATAATGAAAAATTTCCCACTAGTATATGAAAGTGATATCATAGGAGACTCTCTATCATGAAGATCATGGTGCTACTTTGAAGCACAAGTGTGGAAAAAGGATAGTAGCATTGTCCCTTCTCTCTTTTTCTCTCATTCACATTTCTTTTATTTGGGCCTTTTTTCTCTCTTTTTTCTTTCTTTTTGGCCTCCTTTTTTCGTTCGGAGACTCATCCCGACTTCTGGGGGAATCATAGTCTCCATCATCCTTTCCTCACTTGGGACAATGCTCTAATAATGATGATCATCACACTTTATTTACTTACAACTCAAGAATTACAACTCAATACTTAGAACAAAATATGACTCTATGTGAATGCCTCCGGCGGTGTACCGGGATGTGCAATGATGCATGAGTGACATGTATGAAGAATAATGAACGGTGGATTTGCCACAAATACGATGTCAACTACATGATCATGCAAGCAATATGACAATGATGAAGTGTGTCATTATAACGGAACGGTGGAAAGTTGCATGGCAATATATCTCGGAATGGCTATGTAAATGCCATAATAGGTAGGTATGGTGGCTGTTTTGAGGAAGGTATATGGTGGGTTTATGGTACCAGCGAAAGTTTCATGATACTAGAGAGGCTAGCAATGGTGGAAGGGTGAGAGTGTGTATAATCCGTGGACTCAACATTAGTCATAAAGAACTCACATACTTATTGCAAAAATCTATTGGTTATCGAAACAAAGTATTACGCGCATGCTCCTAGGGGGATAGATTGGTAGGAAAAGACCATCGCTCGTCCCCGACCGCCACTCATAAGGTAGACAATAAGTAAATAAATCATGCTCTGACTTCATCACATAACGGTTCACCATACGTGCATGCTACGGGAATCACAAACTTTAACACAAGTATTTCTCAAATTCACAACTACTCAACTATCATGACTCTAATATCATCATCTCCATATCTCAAAACAATTATCAAGTACCAAACTTCTCATAGTATTCAATGCACTTGTTTGAAAGTTTTTATATTAAAGCAAATTTCCATGTTGTTCTAAAGGACTCTCAAAATAACATAAGTGAAGCATGACAGATCAATTATTTCTATAAAATAAAACCACCGTCGTGCTCTAAAAGATATAAATGAAGCACTAGAGCAAAAACTATATAGCTCAAAAGATATAAGTGAAGCACATAGAGTATTCTAATGAATTTCAAATCATGTGAGTCTCTCTCAAAAGGTGTGTACATATAGGATGATTGTGGTAAAATAAAAAGCAAAGACTCAAATCATACAAGACGCTCCAAGCAAAACACATATCATGTGGTAAACAAAAATATAGCTCCAAGTAAAGTTACCGATAGACGAAGACGAAAGAGGGGATGCCTTTCGGAGCATCCCCAAGCTTAGGCTTTTTGGTGTCCTTGAATTTTACCTTGGGGTACCATGGGAATTCCCAAGCTTAGGCTCTTGCCACTATTTGTTCCATAATCCATCAAATCTATACCCCAAACTTGAAAACTTCACAACACAAAACTCAAAATAGAAAATCTCGTGAGCTCTGTTAGCGAAAGAAAACAAAACACCACTTCAAGGTACTGTAATGAAATCATTCTTTATTAATATTGGTGTTAAACCTACTGTATTCCAACTTCTCTATTGTTTATAAACTCTTTTACTAGCCATAGATTCATCAAAATAAGCAAACAACACACGAAAAACAGAATTTGTCAAAAACAGAACAGTCTGTAGTAATCTGTAGCTAACGCAAACTTCTGGAACCCCAAAAATTCTAAAATAAATTTCTGGACGTGAGGAATTTATTTATTAATCATCTGCAAAAATAATTAAATAAATATAGCTTTCCAAATAAAAATGGCAGCAATTCTCATGAGCGCTAAAGTTTCTATTTTTTACAGCAAGATCAAAAAGACTTCCCCCAAGTCTTCCCAACGGTTCTACTTGGCACAAACACTAATTAAACACAAAAAACACAACCAAAAAAGGCTAGATAAATTATTTATTACTAAACAGGATAAAAAAGCAAGGAATAAAAATAAAATTGGGTTGCCTCCCAACAAGCGCTATCGTTTAACGCCCCTAGCTAGGCATAAAAGCGAAGATAGATCTAGGTATTACCATCTTTGGTAAGTAATTTTTCAATAAGACACCTATAACCCTTAGGGGTTTCTTTCTTTTTATTAATTATCAAAATCCTTGGCACTAAATCAAGAAAATCATTTGTAGCAAACGGTTCCTTAATGATAGCAAAAAGATTGGGATGAACACTTATTGATTTTAAATCCGCAGTTTCCTTACTAGAGGATTCACCCTTATTTTTAGGAACATAAACAAGTTTGGCAATTTTGGTAGGAGGATTTGGAGTATTTTCAACGGAAGAAAAATCGGACCCCAAGTTGGTGATAATTCCCTCAAGTTTATCGATTCTAGTAGAATCTTGATCTATTCTTTTATTACCTATGGGTTCTTTTTCCTTAAAACTTTTTAGAGTAATTCCCACCTTAGATCCATATTGGGTAATTTGGTTGTGGATCTTTTTATCCAAATTCTCAATCAACTCTATAGTAGCAACTTTATTCTCAATAATTTCAAGCTGTTGCATCACATGTTCCAAAGTTAAAATAGTTCCATTAACCAAAAGAGGTGGTGGGCCAAACAAATCTAAGGTGGAAGAAGAACGGAAGTAGATTGCTTCCTAGTGGATCTATTTTGCGCATTGCAAATTCTGTACCAAGCATCTTCTAGACTTTCTCCCTCCCTTTGTTTAAAATTAAGAATTTCATTCTAGGGAGACAAAGGAGTAGATAAAGGACTAGCCATAACGACGAAGCAAGTGGAAAAGAGGCAAATGGCAAGAGAGGGCGAGAGGAAAAGAGGGCGAATAAAACGGCAAGGGTGAAGTGGGGGAGAGGAAAATGAGAGGCAAATGGCAAATAATGTAATGCGAGGGGTAAGAGTTTGTGATGGGTACTTGGTATGTCTTGAGTTGTGCGTAGACTCTCCGGCAATGGTACAGAAATGGCTCGTTGTCGGGAGTCAAATCTTGACTTGACTTGGAGCGAATCTCCCCGGCAACGGTGCCAGAAATCCTTCTTGCTACCTCTTGAGCACTGCGCTGGTTTTCCCTTGAAGAGGAAAGGATGATGCAATAAAGTAGACACTACAAAAAAAATACACTTCCGTGATGATACGTGTTTGTCACAGTAGGTCGCATTTTCTGTCATGCATGTACATCCATGATGATTTTATGACAGAATCAAGATAGTCATACCTGTGCTGTCATAGAAGTGTTCCATGACATTACCAAAATTATCATCACAGAAGTGTCCACTTCCATGACGATAAATCCCGCGTCACAGAAGTGCTTTCGTCTAGGGTGACCGACACATGGCATCCACCGTAACGGAACATCGTTAAGCTTCGGGTCGGGTTTTGGATCCCATAACTCGTTAACAGCCTCGACCAATGGGGAGTTTCCACGTGTAAAATCATCATTGGCTGGAGGAAACACGTGTCGGCTCATCGTTGGGACAGATGTCATCCACTCATTGGATAGAAGGCGCCTATGATACGTCGACACGTGGCACGGCCCACCAGAGGCCCATTCCTGTGAAAAGGCCAGCCCATTTGACTTGGTTAAAAGGTGGCGGGTCGGCCCATGTAAAGCATGTTAACGACCTGTTCGCATATAGCCCATTTACAGCCCGCTAACCCAAGGCCCGTTACGCCCTATCCGTATTAGGCCTAGTAGCGTCATCTGGGCCACCCAATATGATTCCAGCCTGTTTTCACTTCTGGCCCATGTATGGCCCATGACGTCTTTCGGCCCATATGAGGCCCTATGTAACTCTTGGCCTATTAACGGCCCGTGGTGAAACTGGCCCATAATGAACAGTGTATCACTTTATACCCATTAACGGCCCATGGTGAAACTGGCCCATAATGAACAGTGTATCACTTTATACCCAATAACGGCTTGTTATTCCGTTGGGCCGTTTCCAACCCATGTTATCTTTCGGCCTTCCCAGAGCACATTTATTCTTGGGCTCATTTCCAGCATTCGTTTACTTACGGCCCGTTACTGTCATTTTCTGCTTGTGGGCCAAATTCAGCCCGTGGTTACAGTCGGCCCGTTTGTGGTCTGTTAATACGTTGGGCCATTTTCATAGCGTCATCAAATACGGCCTATTAACGATGGCCTGCTATGGTCAGCCCATGAATGGACGATTCCAACTCTAGCCCGTTTACGGCCATAATGCGGCCTGTTATTGGCCCATGTTTGGTCAATCGATCATACTGCCCGTATAAGGCCCATTGTTTCTACGGCCCATAGAAGGCCCATTGTTTCTACGGCCCGTAGAAGGCCCACTGTTTCTACGGCCCATAGAAGGCCCACTGTTTCTATGGCCCATAGGAGGCCTAGTGTCACTATAGTAAATATTAGCCCATGGTTATTGTGGCTTAGTTTTAAAAAATAGGTTATTCCAGCCACTAGCAAACCGCGGAAAAAGAACTGCAATGACTACAAGCAAACAAATAAATAAGACAAAAAGGAAATAAATAAGAAAGCAACTTACTCTAGGCTATCACGGCTATCACACATATTACATCCATTGGGCATCAAAGTTCGACACCAGTGCAAATAAATGCGCCGACAAAAGAATATACAAAACTGAGAGCACTACAGAAGGCACTAGGCCTGGCCAGGTCGCCCCCCAAACAACTGAAGAAGCTGAGTAGACCTCAGTTGTGTCAACGATAGATGCATCAACACTTGATTTAAGGCATGATGGTGCGCACGGTAGTCCTCTAACATCTTCATTGCATCTATGACTTCAAGTCGGAGCTGAGCTGAAGCAAGCCTTTTCGCTTTAAGTTGAGACTAAAGAAGTCGAACTGATTGAGGCAGCGACTGCACAGAGGTTGTCTCACACCTGTTGGTGAGTAGCTTCAACTCACTGTCTTCAACAAGACAGGACCTTGGGGTCATCTCGTTGTCCTCAAGATGGTTTGGCTCACTATCTTCCCTAAAGTTCTGCCTGGCGTAAGAGATACGAGTCTAAAAGAGAAACAAGGAGACACGTAACAGGTTTCACAATTATGTAAGCAAATAAATGGACCTGTTCTGCATAAGGAACATGTTTTTACAACTACAATTTGAAACTGGTAGTTGTTGCAAACATCCAATCAGATGTAAACAGCAAAGCAAACAGTAGTGGAGGAAATGATGCCTATCCAAATCTATAATAGAACAAAGTTTGAAGGCTTGAGAAGGATGAACTTACATTACATGTTAACACGGGCTGGACAAAGCCCTTCTCCATGTTGATGGAAGGACAATTCAATAAATTCCCCAAAGAAAATTCTTTATAAGCGTTGCCATTATTCTACATTTTGCAAAGAGTAAATATAAATCAAATAATATTGGAAGAAACAGAGGACAATGAAGCTCAGGTGCAGACTGATGATACATAATCAAATAGCAATTAACTAAGTACATCGTTACAAGGCAAAAGGGAGAGAGGTACTGACAAGAGAAATTGCAGAGCCCATTATTGTTTTGAGATCGTATGATCCTTTGAGCAAGGAGATTCATCTGAAATTAGTTTTCATACAAGAGAGAAGGTAAGGCACAAGCAGAAATTTAGGAGTTCAAATTTTGAATTGATATCATAGATAGTTGTCGGATTTCGGGTTCCGGCAGACCCTTGAGGTTCGAACACTGGGGTGCGCGCAGAGATTTCGCCTCCTACCTACCTGCACCCCTCCACCTCGCTAAGATCTAAGCTATGGGAAGAATGACACACGAGACACAGGGTTTATACTGGTTCGGGCCACCATTGTGGTGTAATACCCTACTCCACTGTGTGGTGTGGTGGATTGCCTCTTGGGCTGATGATGATGAACAATACAAGGAAGAACAGCCTCGCGAGGGTCTGTTCTTGGCTGGGGGGGACGAACCGCTAGGGGGAGTTCAGTCACCCTTCTCTCTCTCTCGGATTTTGATCCCCCTTCCTACTATGGTGGCTAGTCCTATTTATAGAGGCCCTGGTCCTCTTCCCAAATATCGAGCGGGAAGGAGGCCAACAATGGCGGGCTAATTTGAAGGGGGACAACTAGTACCAGCTATCCTGACAAAAGTAGTCTTCGCCTGCACAAAGCTCTGGTGGTGATGCCGTCTTGGGCTCCACGATGACCTCCTTCTTGCAGTCCTCCTGGTCTTGGTCTTGTTGCACCGAAATGGCAACCCTTGCCTGATGCCTCGGTACTCCACGGCTGCGCTTGCCCCCTTTGCACCAAAGGGGAAAGGAGGACACTGCGTGAGCTGGCGCTCGCCTGGCGCCCTTGGTCCTCATGGCTTGCGTCACGGGCACCTTGTGAGGTACCCTGCCTTGATCTCTCCGCCTCCTCGCGAGCCAGCCGGGTGAGGCCGTGCCTGAGGAAGCTCCGTGTCGTCCGCCCCATGAGGCTTGGCCCCTCGGGAGGGTCTTGAGTCTGTGTTGATGAGGATGGGACGTGCTGGGCCCCCCTTTGAGCCATGCCACAGGCCGCAGGCAGGCAAGTCTGGGGACCCCCGTTCCCAGAACGCTGACAGTAGCCCCCGGGCCCAAGGCGCGCCCGGACTTGGTCGTGCAGGGAGGCGAAAGGGTAAGCGCGAAGCACCGCGGGCCCTAACAGCCTGCGACCTTGGACGTTGCGTGGCGGTTGATTGGACGTGGGCGTCTCCACTTCCCTATGGCGCCTCGGCAACTGCACGGATTGGACAAGTCCCTGCATGCAAAGCGGGTCATGATTACCTGCGATAGTGGGGGCCGACGGTTGGCCCTCGCCAGCTATAAGTACGGATTGGTGCGCGCCCTTCCAGTTCATTCCCCCTTGCTTCTTCTTCTTCTTCATGGCCCCGTCGAGGAGGTTCTCGATCGTAGAGAAGGGGAGGGCTCGCCGGGTAGAGCCTGCCTCTCCCCCGCCCAAGCGCGGCCGAGGGCGCCCTCGCAAACATCCTGTGGCCACCACGGCAGCTACCCGCGGCCACGGAGACGATTTCCAGCATGGTGATGGGCAGACTGCTGCGGCCAGGGGGTGCGCATCGGTCGCGCGTCCCCCTAGGCCACGCTTTCGCGCTGTAGAGGTGCTGCCGGAGTTCGTTGTGTGGTCGGCGGAGCCGACTAGCACCCGGCTTCCACTTCCTCGCTTCCTCCTCGGCGAGCTCCCGGCCGCTGCCCCGTGCGGCCTCTGGCTCCAGGCTGACGGCTGCTGCAGCCAGACCTCATGGGCTTCACTGGACATCTCCGCAGCCGGGAGCCTGGCCTTGGCCCGCGGTTGGCAGACGTTTACCCACGCGCGCGGCCTGAGCCATCGGTGCACCCTGCACTTCAAGTTTGACGGCGATGCCACCCTCTACATGAGGGTGTTTGGGGAAGATGGTCACCGCGCTGGGTGCTGCCCTGAGGACGACGACCGCGGCCGGGAACCCAGCTCCGATGATGATGGAGAGGACAGCACTCGCGTGACTGGCGGCGCTCAGGGTTCCCCAAGCTTCTTCGGTTCTTCTTCAAGCGGCGACTCTTCTAGCGGTTGCCGCGGTCATCCTCCACGCCGTCGTATCTGCTTGGGAGGTGGTAGCGTGTCTGCCCGCCGTCGCGCTTCGGTGAAGCGCAAGAGGGAGTCTGCTTGAGCCCCGGAGGCGGCTCGAGTCCTCCCTGCTGGCCGGTGTGAGGCGAGCTGCGCCTGATTTGTTCTTTCTTTTCCTTTTTCCTGCATAAAAGACAGTAGTGTGGATCCCCGCGAGGGCGTGTTTGGGTTATTGTTGTTAATCATCATTTTGCTTCCATTATCGTGCCTTCCAGCTACGTGCCCGCGCGTGGATAGTTCCCGGCCCCAGCCGTGGGGGGCGACCGACCCAGGCCCTGTGTTCGTGTCGCGGTGCCCGTGGGGCACGGACTGGAGGGGTGCTCCTGTAATGGACCCAGGTCGCGAAACCTTTGAACGACTAGGACAGGAACACTCGCGAGGGCACTCGGCTGCCCCCTCCCCCCTCGCGAGGCCTTGCATAAGAGAAATCGAGGCAGGAGAGTGAAAAGTCGAAGAACCACAAGCCAAAGGCGGCAACAACTTCAATAAAACTTCGAATGAGCATGAACAAGCCAACTGCGGAAAGCAAATGAAAAAGCCGCATCCGGCACCTAATCTAGTCTTTGACGTCTTCTCACTAGCGCGGAGCTAAGTGCTGCCACTGGGTGTGGGAGGGAGCCCCAGGGCCTGAGGCCGGTGCTCCTGAGACTCCGGGGTGTGTACAGCCCCAACTCATTATTACGTGAGAGTGTCACGGGCAGCGAGCTTCACAGGCGTTGGCCTTCTTCAGAGGCTCCGGGCCTTCCAAAACGCGACAGCTTCAGAGGCATTCGCCTTCTTCACAGGCTCCGGGCCTTTTCCAAAACGCGACAGCTTCACAGGCATTCACCTTCTTCACAGGCTCCGGGCCTTTTCCAAAACGCGACAGCTTAACAGGCATTCGCCTTCTTCATAGGCTCCGGGCCTTTTCCAAAACGCGACAGCTTCACAGGCATTTGCCTTCTTCACAGGCTCCGGGCCTTTTCCAAAACGCGACAGCTTCACACGCATTCGCCTTCTTCACAGGCTTTGGGCCTTTTCCAAAATGCGACAGCTTCACAGGCATTCGCCTTCTTCACAGGCTCCAGGCCTTTTCCAAAACGCGACAGCTTCACAGGCATTTGCCTTCTTCACAGGTTCTGGGCCTTTTCCAAAACGCGACAGCTTCACAGGCATTCACCTTCTTCACAGGCTATGTGCCTTTTTAGGGGTAGAACCTCCGGAGGTGCTGGATGTTCCCTGCGTTCTGGACCGGCACCCCCTCCTGAGTCTCCAAGCACGCGGAGTCGGGCCTAGAAACATGAACAACCTTGAACGGGCCCTCCCACATGGGAGAGATCTTGTGCAATCCCTCCCTGGAGAGAACCCGCCTGAGCACGAGTTCTCCTACCTCGAGAGTTCTGGGGCGGATGTCGCGGCAGTGATATCGTCGCAGTGCTTGTTGGTACCTCGCCGCTCGCAGCGCGGCTTCTTGGCGACGTTCCTCCCCCAGCATAAGGTCCATCCCCCGCATGTCGTCCTGCTGCGCCTCGTCGAACGCGAGGACCCGCGCGGAGCGACGTCTGACCTCATGAGGGAGGACTGCTTTGGCTCTATAGACCAGGAAGAACGGGGTCTCTCCAATTGGCTTGGTCGCGATTGTGCGAATGGACCACAACACGGACTGAAGCTCGTCGTACCAACCTCTGCCGCAGGCCTCCAGCTTCTTCTTGAACGTCCTAGTCTTGAGGCCCCTCAGGACCTCTGCGTTGGCTGGCTCGGCCTGGCCGTTGCTTCGGGGGTGCGCCACCGAAGCGTAGCATATCTGCGTTCCAAGGTTAGCACAATATGTTTTGAAAAGGTTACTGGTGAACTGCGAACCGTTGTCCGTGATGATGCGGTTCGGCACGCCGAACCGGCTCACGATGCCCCTGATGAACTTGACCACGGAACCCGCGGGGATGGTGCAGACGGCCTCTACTTCAGCCCACTTGGTGAACTTGTCCACGGCAACGTAGAGGTAGCGGTAGCCCCCCGGCGCCCGAGGAAACGGGCCCAGGATGTCCAGCCCCCAGACTGCGAATGGCCATGAAAGGGGTATAGTCTGCAGGCCTCCTGCCGGCTGATGGATCTTCTTGGCATGGAACTGGCAGGCCTCACAAGCTTTCACTAGTTCGACAGCGTCATTGAGTGCGGTGGGCCAATAAAACCCACTGCGGAACGCCTTGCTGACGAGGGTCTGTGATGATGAATGATGTCCACAGTCTCCGCCGTGTATATCTTCCAGCAGTTCCTTTCCTTGCTCCCTGGAGATGCAGCGCAGGGATACACCGTTTGGTCGCTTCTGGTAGAGCTCTCCATCCTTGATGCAGTATGTCCTGGCCTGCCGTGCCACACGCTCCGCTTCCTCCTCCTTCTCCGGCAAGGTCCCTTGTGTTAAGTAACTACGGAGCTCCGTGATCCAGCACCCTTCCTGAGGTTCCATCGTCAGGAGCAGGCGTGCTCCTGAGGCCGGGCCACAGGCCGGGGCTCCTGAGGCAGGTGGCTGGGGGAGCTCCTCCCGAGGCTGAGCCGTGTTTGACAATGACGGCAGGGCTGAGGGCTTGAAGAGCCGCTCCTCGAAAACGCCAGGCTCCTAAGGTAACCGCCTGGACGCCCGTTTGGCGATGTCGTCGGCCTCCTGATTGGTGCCATGGGGCACATGCTGCAACTCCAACCCCTAGAACTGCTTCTCCATCCTGCGGCCCTTCACAAGGTAGGCTTCCATGTGCTCATCTTTCGGCTCATACACCTTGTTGGAGAAATTGACAAGGAGCTGCGAATCGCCCTTGATGGTGAGGCGTTTCACCCCCAGGGCAGCTGCGGCCTTCAAGCCTGCTATTAAACCTTCATACTCCGCTATGTTGTTGGAGACCTTCTCACCTTGCTGGAAACAGAGCTGCACAGAGTAGTGGAGCTTGTCCTGAGTGGGCGATATAAGCACCGCCCCAGCCCCAGCGCCATGCATGGAGAACGCCCCATCGAAGTACATGACCCAGCCTTTTGGCACCTCGCTTCCCGGGGAGAGGGACCGATCCTCGTCGGCCTTGAGGCCTGGTGCCTCCGTCCATTCCGCCACAAAATCCGCCAATGTTGCTCCCTTGATGACTCTGGTCGTGCTGAATTCGAGCTGAAACGCTTGCAGTTCTATGTTCCACTCCGCGACCCTTCTAGCTGAGTTAGGGCTCCTGAGCACTCTCTCCAGGGGGTATGATGAGACGACCTTGATGGGGTGGCCCTGAAAATAATGCCGCAGCTTGCGCGAGGCCACCAGTAGCGCGAGGAGGAGTTTCTGAGGCATGGGGTACCATGCCCTTGCGTCCCACAACACCGTGCTGACGAAGTACACTGGGTGCTCAACGAGATTGGGTGCGCCAGTGCTGGTGGCTCCCTTGGGAGACCATGGCGCCTCATGAGGCGATGAGGCCTCCTGAGGCTGGCCATCTGGGAGAGGGGCCTCTTCCGCCTCCGGTGCACTCCTCTGCGGTGGCTGATCCTCCTCAGCTGCGGTGGCGGCTTCTGCGGGCCTTCCTTGTTCCTGTTTTGCCTTGTCCCGGGCTGCTGCTGTGGTTTTGATTCGACGCTCCTCTCTAACCGCCACCAGGGCTGCGCTGGTGGAGTAGGGAGTGGCGGCGAGGTAAAGCACCAGGGGCTCTTGAGGGCGCGGAGCCACCATGACCGGCGGGCTGGTCAGGTATCTCTTGAGATCCTGGAACGCTTTGTCGGCCTCTTCAGTCCACTCAAAGGGCCCCTTTTTTCTTCATTAGCTGGAAGAAAGGCAGCGCTCGCTCCCCCAACTTGGAGATGAAGCGCCCTAGCGCGGTCATTCGCCCAGTGAGCTTCTGTATTTCTCTGAGGGTCTTTGGCGGGCTCATGTCCTCGACCGCCTTGACCTTTTTTGGGTTAGCCTCGATGCCTCGGTGGGACACGAGGAAACCCAAGAGCTTGCCCGAGGGGACTCCGAACACACACTTCTCTGGGTTGAGCTGTAGGTTCACTGCGTTGAGGCTCGCGAAGGTTTCCTCCAGGTCTTGTATCAGGGTCCTGGCCTCCCGAGACTTTACCACAATGTCATCGACTTAAGCCTCAACATTCTTCCCGAGCTGCGGGCCCAAGGTGATGTGCATCAGCCGCTGAAAGGTCGCCCCTGCGTTACGCAACCCGAATGGCATGCATGTGTAGCAGTACACCCCACACGGGGTTAGGAAGGCTGTCTTTTCGACGTCTTCTACCGCCATCTCGATCTGGTGATACCCAAAGAAGGCATCCAAGAAGCATAGCAGGTCGCATTCCGCGGTGGAATCGATGATCTGGTCGATGCGGGGGAGCAGGAACGGATCTTGCGGGCATGCCTTGTTGAGGTTGGTGAAGTCGACACACATGCGCTCCTTCCCTCCCTTCTTTGGTACAACGACAGGGTTGGCCAACCCATCCGGGTATCGGACCTCGCGAATGACCCCAGCGGCTTCTAATTTGCGGGTCTCTTGGACGATGAAGGCCTGCTTTTCTGTGGACTGCCGCCTTGCCTTCTGCTTCGCAGGACGCACATTGGGGCACGCCTTGAGGTGATGCTCGATTACACTCCTAGGGTTCCCCGCCAACTGGTCAGGCTCCCAAGCGAATACCTTCTTGTTCGCGCCCAGGAACCCGACCAGGGCCTCCTCCTGCTTGGGTTCGAGGTTGGCGCCTATGGTGAAAGTGGTGTTGGTGGACCCATCATCATCGACGGGTATCCGCTTGGTTTCTGCCTTGTCTTGGGTGAACAACTGTTTCTTCTTGGTGGGTGCAGCCCCCTTGGGCTCGGGGGTCTCCGAGTCGGCGGACTGTGCCAACGCCGCCGTCTTGAAGGAGAGCTTGAGCACCCGCAGCGCGTCTCCGGTGTCCCCGTGCACGGTGAGGACACCGCTGCTTCCGGGCATCTTCATGAGGTTGTACGCCGGGTGCGTTGCGGCCATGAACTGGGCCAGCGCTAGGTAGCCGAGGATGGCGTTGTAGGGAAGGCCGATGGGGGCGATGTCGAAGTCGACCAGCTCCGTGCGGAAGTTGTGGTAGGTGCCGAAGGTTACTGGGAGCCGGATCTGTCCCAAGGAGCTGGATGATCTGCCCCCAACGCCTGAGAAGGGCCGGCTGGGTTGCAGCCGTTCCAGGGGTATGCAGAGGAGGTTGAAGGCCTCGACCGAGAGTACGCTGAGGCCCGCACCGCCAACGATGACAGTTTTGGTGACGGCCACCTGGCAGATGGTGGGGGTGCACAGCATGGGGAGCGCACCCGAGCAGGCCGAGTTGGAGGGGTGGTCCTCCGAGCTGAAGGTCAGGCCGGCCTTGGGCGCCGCCCGGTCCGGGAGAGCCCACTGCTGCGTGGGAGTGGCGCTGACCCGGCGGATGAACGGCTTGACGTGGTGACTTGTAGGCGGCGCCTGCGAGCCGCCCAGGAGGGCTGCGACGACCGGGGGTGTTGGTGTAGCGTGATGGGTGGGGAAGAGGCTGCGTGGCTCTTCCCAAGAGGCCACGGAGGCTGCTGGCAGGTGGAGCAGCCACGTGCGTGGAGCACCGGTGAGGGCCATGGGGAGCGAGTTGGCCATGACCCTATCGTCACCTCCAGCTTCGAGGTTGGCCTCCTCGTACGCCAGCAAGAAGGCCAGCGGATCAGTCGCGCTGCCGTAGCGCGGTGGCGTCATTGGCTTGAACTGGTCCGGCCACCGTACCGGTTGCTAGGCTGTGGCCAGGGCTCGGAATCCCCTGGCCCCCGTGCTGGCGCCGGCGGCCGGAGTGGGCGACGCGCTACTCATCGCGAGGTAGGTCATGGCGGTGGCGGAAGGGAAAACTCCGGTGCACCCCTACCTAGCGCGCCAAATGTCGGATTTTAGGTTCCGGCAGACCCTTGAGGTTCGAACACTGGGGTGCGCGCGGAGATTTCGCCTCCTACCTACCTGCACCCCTCTGCCTCGCTAAGATCTAAGCTATGGGAAGAACGACACAAGAGACACAGGGTTTATACTGGTTCGGGCCACCATTGTGGTGTAATACCCTACTCTAGTGTGTGGTGTGGTGGATTGCCTCTTGGGCTGATGATGATGAACAATACAAGGAATAACAGCCTCGCGAGGGTCTATTCTTGGCTGGGGGGACGAACCGCCAGGGGGAGTTCAGTCACCCTTCTCTCTCTCTCTCTCTCGGATTTCGATCCCCCTTCCTACTATGGTGGCTAGTCCTATTTATAGAGGCCCTGGTCCTCTTCCCAAATATCGAGCGAGAAGAAGGCCAACAATGGCGGGCTAATTTGAAGGGGGACAGCTAGTACCAGCTATCCTGAAAAAAGTAGTCTTCACCTGCACAAAGCTCTGGTGGTGACGCCGTCTTGGGCTCCACGATGACCTCTGTCTTGCAGTCCTCCTGGTCTTGGTCATGTTGCACCGAAATGGCAACCTTTGCCTGATGCCTCGGTACTCCGCGGCTGCGCTTGCCCACTTTGCAGCAAAGGGGAAAGGAGGACACTGCGCGAGCTAGCGCTCGCCTGGCGCCCTTGGTCGTCATGGCTTGCGTCATGGGCACCTCGTGAGGTACCCCGCCTTGATCTCTCCGCCTCCTCGCGAGCCATCCTGGTGAGGCCGTGCCTGAGGAAGCTCCGTGTCGTCCGCCCCGCGAGGCTTGGCCCCTCGCGAGGGTCTTGAGTCTGTGTTGATGAGGATGGGCCGTGCTGGGGCCCCCTTTGAGCCACGTCACAGGCCGCAGGCAGACAAGTCTGGGGACCCCCGTTCCCAGAACACCGACAATAGTACCTGACGCTGGGCTCCCAGCTATTCTAATATGGGTTTGGCCACTGGAGTAGAGGTAAAGTGTGGTACAGTTGGGCCTGTGTTTTCTGTGGCTGTTGATCTATTGGATTTAATAGGTATCACTACCTTTTCCAAATACCTAGTTTGTACTCCTTGAGGATATGCACTCACCCTCTTCGTTTTGGACATCTATTACGAAAGAACAACATTTGACTGGAACAACATAGTGTGACGACACATGGAATAGGTACAGAAAATGGATAGGTATGGCATGTACTCATATATGATGCTTAAACTAAGCAGATGGTGTAACAAAGTAGAAGTAATGCAAGAGGTCAGATGCAAAATATGTGCGACCAATACAACTTTGCAAAGTTAGAGCAAGCACCTTGATGGGTGAATAAGATAGGCCATCCTCCACCATGCCAAGTTTGTTAGCCAGTGGATCATTCCGCAATATTCCTCTCGTGCGCCCATTCTCATATTCATTTTGATAATGTTCAATATCTAACATGCATGAAAACATAAAAACAAGTGAGATTTTCTTTGTAATGCAGAAGTGATTCTAATCCAATACTGCCTCCCTGTAAACCCCTTCGTGCTATCTCTGCAATTCTTTTAAAAGATGTCATGCATGCTGTAATTTGTTGTGTGCATTAATATAATGTGGCCTAGTACTCAAAATATGAGTGCTCCAGAAGTGATAACACTTCGCAGATGATATCTTCAACATATAGTAAAGAAGAACAAGTCGACCTGACCTGACAGATTCAAAATATACTAAGGGAGAACAACTCGACCTGACCAGTCGACCGCAAGAGAAGAGTATCATCTTAAAGAAGAGCAAAAGAGCAAGCAGATTGAAGATATTACAAGTCTTTCAATACAATGTCGGTTGGCCACCCATGATGAGCCAGAGCGCACAGAGCAATACTATTCTTTCCAGTCTCTCCATATGTGGTTCACATGCATTTCGAAACTAAAGTAGGAACATTTAGCTAACCAATTAAAAATCTCTCAATTTTACTAATATCAGCAATAATATCAGATATGAATTTGTACAACTAAGCTTGTTTAGCTCGATGGGTGGAGCAGTGCTATTACGACACGAACCACGTAGGCTGATTGTGCTCATCATAAAATGGGGAAAACATAAGCATGATGAGTACAGTGTTGACCGTGGCAGTGGGATGGCAGATCTGATGCTGCAAACCGCGCAAAGGGTAGTTAGCAACCGATTTTTGCTTTGAAATAACAACTAAAATTTGGTATGGACAAGAAAGTACGGTCAACAAGTGACAAAGAAATGCAATTATGCTGTCTCTCTATATGTCGCGACATGCATTTGGAAACTCAAGTGGGACCTTTAGCTAACCAATTAAATGTGCCAGTTAACTAATATCAGTATCATATCACAATCATATTTGAACAACTAAGCTTTTGAATTCTGAGTGTTGTGTTGTTTAGCTTGAAGGGTGGAGTAATGCTAGTACGACAGAAAGCACCTACACAGATCATAGTAGAGTAGATAAAAGGGGAAAACCCTAAGCATCAAGAGAAAAATCAGGAAAGTGGAACTAGCTGGACCAGTGGGTGGCGCACATGCTTTTCGAAACGAATATAGGAACATTAGGTGACCAATTAAACGTTCTCTGTTTTAGTGATATGAGCATCATATCAGATTCGTATTTCAACACGTAAGCTTTGGGTTGAGGTCTTGAGGAGCAGTGCTAGCACGACACGAAGTACCTACGATGATGGTAGTGAATATAAAGGGGGGAAACCATAAGCTTTACGAGTATAGTGTTCATGCCATGGCGGATCTAACGGTGCAAACCGGACAAAGCTACTTCACAACCAATGTTTGCTTTCAACTAGCCACTACAATTTGGTACGGACAAGAAAAGTACAATAAACAAATTACGATCTATTTTCCGGGTGAGGTCAATAACTTAAACTCATATGGAAGAGTACCACCTCTCTTGCGACGCCGTGTAGGCCTATGCTGATACGTTGCGGGTGCTGCGGCTGCGATGGCTATCGGCGGCGTGGAAGAAGACTTTAGACGGTAGATGGCTGGGTCGGGGGATATATCCTGTTGCCGTGGACGAGGCGGTCGTAGGAGCGGCAACGACAAGGTGGACGACGGCGCCGATGAAGCGAGAGGAGGCGATGAAAAGATCTTGGTCCAGCGCCATGGATGGGAGACGTCCATCTCTTGCAGTGGACGACGGGGTAGGGGTAGTGGCTCCGGCAAGGTGGAGGATGGGGTGGCGGACGGAGGAGGCTGGCTGCAGTGCGAAGGTTGTCGTGCCGTCGATGGTGTATGAATGGGAAAATGGAGGGGAGGGGGGTCTCAAACTTTAGGACGCGCTTCTCTGAAATGGGGGAAGTTACGAACTTATCCCCCGTTTAAAATTTCGGACATCGCATTGGTTGGGGATAGGACGGTAATCTCGCATCTCCCAAATATTTGCCGGTAACTATTTCGGGTGAGGAGATGGTGTTTTGCCGCCCATGGTTGGTGCCCACGGTGTATGAACAGGGCTGACAGGTAGGGCGGTTGTGTCACGTCTGATGGAAGTTACACATCTGCCCCTATTTAAAATATTAGCCTACATTGATTTCGGACGAGGAGAGTTTGTTTTGCCGCCCACCGTGTATGAATGGGGAAATGGAGGAAGAGACACATGTCTTTCGGATGAGCTTGAATTAAATGTGTTTTGCCGCCCACATTTGGCGCCCACCGTGTCTGAATGGGCTCAGAGGCTGTCGTGTCACGTATGATTGAAGTTACTAGTCTACCCCTATCGACAGCAGTGTAAATCCGGTGGATAAGGATGTCAAGTGTCAGGGGTAGATAGTAATTTCCATCTCACAAACACTTGCTTCGGGCAGCCCACAAATTATAGTGGGTGTTTAGCCGCTTCGTTCAAAACTTGGGAGAATTAGCATTCACGTTTGCCCTGGGACCTGGCACACTAAATTCAAATCCAATTTGTATTTGATTACGAATATCCACAGATAATTATACGTTTTGTTATTTATTTCTTAAAAACCACAACAAAGATTTATTCCACCTTTATAAATGATTATGATTTAGAAATGCCGTGATCTTCGAATTCAGTAGGTTGGATACACTCTGAGTCAAACAGTTATTTCATCCAATACAATATGCTCATACGAAAAACAGTTCACCTTATGTCAATCATACAAGTACTGAGGATTACCTCGCCTAAAAAGTTCGGATCATTACAACACATGGACAACATAGGGGGTCTTGCAACATAATCCATTCAGAGACATGACACAACATGCAAGTACAATAATCTAATGACAATTTCAACTAGTATCTAAAGAAGAACCGGGATTACCTTGGGCTTCACATAGCATAAACAGCAGGACCTCCTCCGTCTTCAAATGCAACATTCTTACTTCCTCCAATTCTTGGGTTGCTTGCATAATGCGTGCCTCTAATTCCGTAATTTCCAGCCTCAAGATAAAGATTACCTCATTCATGGCAGCCACACCATCTCTTTCTGCCTCTAGTAGAGCCTCAAGCACTATAATATATGTGCTCAGACTGCTCTCCGGCGATGTTGCCCTTGAACTGCTACCATCTGGTAACATGGATGGCGCACTGCTTCCACAAATAGATTCTAGGGTTGTACATTGTGTCCTAGTGTGAACGGCATCCTGAAAGGTTTCCGCTGGACATCAGTAAGAGATAGTTATCGTATGATCCAGGCAGTAAGCTTACATGGTAAACGATGGACGAATTATTGCCGAGCATGGCAAACTATATTTAAATGGTTCGAAGCAGCATCAGCCGAAAAGAAATTAAAATGGTAAGATGAAACTAGGGATGTAAGTGGAAAATAAACGACATCCGCGAGTCCCATCTAGTTAGTTTTTGCTACCTCCCTAGTTCATTTTCCTCAAAAAACAAAAACTCTTTTGAACTATCATACCACTAGTGGACTTTAATCAGGATTAAATGGGACCCAGTTGACATCCCTAGTTGAAAGGGAGTGTACAACCGCTATATTTAAGTTGCCAAGGCATCTAAGCAGTTGAAATAATCTGAGAAAGCACTTAGCAGTGTGGCCTCATATAAACTACGAAGACAGTCTTGTGATGAAGTTGAGAGGAAAAGTTAAGGACTCAAATGAAGTAGGCATGCATTTCTTTACGATAGTACAACATGCACTGCTGACATATTGGCCAACTCAGGTACAGCATAACAACAAATAAGCATTCGAATCAAGCAATACAACAAAGCAGACAACTGAACTGTTTGTAATTCGGTAGGATTACACGTTGGGGGCACAAGCCAAGAAAGCAGCCCACTCGCATTACATTTCACATGTACTAAAACACACTGGCTTACCATATGTTGCTGTGAAGCCTAGCTGTTGTTGCAATGTTCTTTGAAGATATCGTCAGCATCCCGTGGTTGCAAAATCTAGTTGTTGTAGTTCATTCTGCACCATCTATTTAGGTAAAATTAATTTTAATCGCATGCACTGGTCCAAATTGATCATCAATGGTTCACCTAAACTAATGAAAGAAGGGTGTGTGCATACACGACAATATATCTTCTTCCCTCTATTTTTATGCTTGTTCGAGGTGCCAGCCCCAAAAGAACAAATATTTTGCTTGATGGGGTTGGCAGCTCCATAATTAATAGAAGCATCAAATTAGTCATGCAACTTGGGAAGATCAAGAACATACAAACAAGTAATGAACAGAGGCTCGGAGCAGTGATGTAATAGCTAGCATCAGAAAATGTAGGGTAAAATGAACAAAAAGCAGCGGAACCACATGCTAGTTTGCTGATGTGTAATTAAGCATAGAGAACATTTGGCAGTCTGATGGAACTAACAGGTGGCATCAGAACAAAACTAAAGCATATTAACTATATGTGCACTGGTATGTAATTTAGCACATGTAACATATTCACTGCCAGAAGTATGGCCCTACAGGTGCAAGCAGAATAACGCGTCTCATGAAAAACTGAATGATGCCCTGAAGAAATTCAAAGGTGCGTTGCTTATGCTAGGAAAGTGAACGTAGGCGCCGGCCGTTGGATAATAGTAGCTGATTCTCGGTGGCGTATGGGTATCGTTGTCATACTTGATAGCTAAGGATCGTCGATGGTGCTCGTGTTGCGGTTGAGTTTGGGCCGGCTGTCGTTGTCGCTGAAGCGGCTCCGGTGCTATGGTTGCGGCGCCTGTCGACATACAAGAAAGCTCATCTGTGGTAAGTGAACAGTTGCACGATAAAGAGAAAAACCGAAGGAGTACAAATCGAAATAACCTGATGAGGCTGCGGCGTCGGTAAAACAGGGTCGATGGAGTTGAATATGGCGTCCATGAAGCGGGTCCGGTGCAGTGGACAAAGGCTTCGGCGGGCGCATTGTACAATGCTTTTGGTGAGGCGGATCTGTTGCGGCGGACGAATGCTTGTATGAAGGGCCAGCGAAGGGGCGGACATGGGAGTCAGTGAAGGGCCTACGCTGTGGTGGACGAGGGCGCCGGTTAAGCAGATCCGGTGTGGTGGACCATGATGGCGGTCAAGGAGATCTGGAGCCATGGATAAGCTAGTCGCTGAAGCGGCTTCGGTGAAGTGGTGAGTTGGCAGTTGGGGGTTCCAAGGTGCGGAAGGTAGATCCGGCAGGGTGTGAGGTCCACTGCTGCGGCGGAGGACTAGATTCGGCGGCTTGCCGTGGTTGGGGGTCGGGGAGGGGAAGGGGAGGGGCTCTGGGGAAGAATGTTGGGTGCAAAGAGGGGAAAACAATGGAGTTACCAAAGCAGCCCTTTTCCGTTCATGTGGTAGGGGTAAAACAGGAATATCGCAGGGCTAAACTTTCGGGCGCGTGATATTTCAATGTGAGCGGGAAGTTTGAAAGCTTTTGGTGCCTAAAATTATAAGTATTTTTCTCTCGTACGGCCGACTATGATATCATGGCCGACAATTTGTTTGTTTTGCACGCAAAAAAATGTGCAAGTTTTGAAAATCAATGTCTCCAACTCAAAACTTAGATTGTTCATTCAATTCAAATATGGATCATTGAGCTACTACAAGCAAATACCATCATACGGTCCAATTCAAAAGAAATTCCAAATGTGTTTATCCTAAATATGATGACAAAAGCAAAAATGTGTATGTGTATGAATAAAGTGGATGATTATAAAGTTTGAACATGCCCGTATGTGTATATCTCTAGGTTTGATATATGAATTTGAAATCATGAAATCCCGGCTTAAAAAATGTACCTCCGTTTAAATGAATTACAAAAGCTAATGATGGAGTCGAATTCCAAAATTCCAATCTTAGGTTTGTAATTCTGGTACATCAAGGTATATCATGCATGTTCAAAACTATCGCTATCTCATAATACAAACTGTGAAACAAATTGATCAACCATGAGTGCACAGTATCTCAATTACGCTAAAGTCCCTCAAATATAGACACCTCACTCTTTATCTTAAGTCAACCCCCCCACCACCACCACACACACACACACATAGAGAAGTCGTTCTCTCCCCCAAACACCAACACACGAGCACATTAACACCCCTCTCTCTTGTAAAGTCCGGACCCCAACATAGGTCTCTATCACTTTGTCTCTCGGGCATGCACACATCTCTTCCCTCACTCTCTAGGTCTCCCGCTATCTCTTTTACCCAAGCACATGCACTATGTAGAGTGTATATTTCCCATACACACAAAACACCGCCCCCAAACATCTATCTCCCTAGTTATGTGGTTCTCGCGCACTCACCTCACACACCACCCCCACTGCAAACAAGCACACTTTGTCTCCTTGTGCACCACTCTCCTCTTTCTATCTCTCCCACATGCGGACCCGCCCCAGCTCTTCCCTGTGTACATATATGTCGTGACTCTTTGCATAGCTCCCTAATGTATAATCGTTCTCGATTTCGCATATTGTTCTCTACACCATCTATTCTAGATCTCTCATGAAGTCCCTATCACACACACGATGACTCGCTACCCTTGCGTCTCCGTTCATAGGCCAATTTCGGACAACATCAACATTGTCTCCCTATCTATACGCCATTTATGGACACAAACGACCCCTCTCGCCCCCTCTCTTCCTCTCTCTCTCTCTCTCCGTCGCTAGCTCTCTCTTCCTCTCGCTCTCACACTCCTCTCCCACACACACACTCGATGTCTCTTCCAAATAGTCCGCTCCCCCCCCCCCGCCCGCACCCGTGCTATCTCGCTACTACACATGTCACACCATTCCCCCTTCCCTTATACTAGGTTTACATCATCAGTGGTCTCTCTACTCCACATACACTCTCTCCCTCTCACACACAAACGCGTGCACAAACACACACAAACACGCACAAACACCCATATATCTGGATCCTCATATCTCCTCATGTCCGCATGTGTATCTCACACACTCACTCTCTAATTATGTATATGTGTCTCCATGTTACACAACACAAAGCCCCATGTACATGTCTCTCTCTATCCTCCACACACATAGACACAAAGTATATGTTATCATTGCCTCAGTCTCTAACATATCACACACACACTCTCTCTCTCTCTCGCAAACACGCTCAACAAGGGATTCCCCTTGAATAACTTACCATCTATTCATCAACAGTCATGGTAGTACGGCGAACACGAGACGTGAAAAAGAATAAATCTACACGTGCTTAGACCACCTAGTAGGACTACTAGGACTAGAGCAAGCCAAAAAGCGCGCCGTCGTCACCCCCTCCTTTTCGGCAACAGCAAAATCTTTGTTTTACACAGTCGAGAAGTCGTTGTGCTAAGACACCACATGCCGAGGCATTGAATAGAATGTAGATGCTAGTTTATGGAAGCAAGTATCAATAATACGTTTGTATCTCCATACTTATATTTCTTCTCTTATAAAAAACCGATTTGGTGATGATGGTATGTGTGCCATCTTGCAATATAGACTGTCCGATCTATATCTGACGGATGGAAATTAAACTAAAAGATACCCGCACCCCTCTCCACATTTGCAAACAAGGCCTTCCCTCATTCATCCTTATCTCCAACAAACCTCATTGTTGAGCAATTAAGAAAGGAAGCCGCTGGAACAAACTGGCCTGGTGGCCGCTGCCGACATCATCAATCCCCATGCCTCCACTCAGTCTGACCACCAACCACCACCACACCCCACTCCTCTTCACCTTATCTCATATTTCTCGAGATATCATTAGTTTTTACACATGGGATTACTCTCGCAAGGGTCAGTCACAACAAGCGTTTTATAAAAAATACATCTTGATGTTCCGTGCAATGCACGGATCTTGCTAGTACTCCTACACAAGACTAAGTTGATGATGCGGGTGTGTCTTCCATCTGTCGTTTCTAACCATTAGATCTACATCTAACGATTGTGAGGTAAGTTGTTGCCTTTTCTCACCAACATCCCACTTGTCTACCAATTTGCAGAAAAACCCATAATTAGTATCTTAAAACCAACCACATCCCTCCCTGACCTCACCAAAACAGCCCAAGGAATATATTCTAATTGAAATATAATATATCTCTAGTGACATATGTATATCAAAATTATAGTGTTTTGTACCAAGTTTGTGAATAAGTATTATTCTAGTTATGATTCGTTGCAACGGACATGATCATTGCTAGTATTTCCAACCATGCATTTTTTCCTAGTATTCCATAGTTTCGAGTTTTCCATCAAGATATTAGTCACTCATGGTTGATATTTACTTTCAATCATGTACACATATGCACTATGTAACTAGCCTTGCTTATTGGCTTCCAAAGCTTAACTTTCACTCCTACTTACAATATGTAGAGTATTTAACAAAAAACTACCACTTTCAACCAGCCCTAGGAAGAATCTATTGTATAAAAAATGGCAAAAACATACCCAAAATTTCATAATCCACGCCAAAAACTACCTAGTACTCCTATCGATTAGGTTCATTTAAACCCATTTATGACAGGGTTGGCCCACACGTCCGTGCTGACGAGGCAGCTTAAACCAACACATTTTGTTTGACCATTGACACGAGGGACCCACATCTGACCTTCTATCCTGTTATTCCCCCTCAAATCATTATTTTTCCTGAACATTACTTCAAACAGTATTGATGCGTGTTCGTCGGTGGCGCCGGTGATGAGCGAGTTGGCCGCCGCTCCGCCGGATGGGCCGGACCCCGTGCTGGCCTCCGCACGGGTTGGCAGGCTGGCCCGAGCGTGACTCACGAGTGAGCAAGCCGCCGCACTGGCCTTCGCTTAAGCCAGATGGCTGGCCTTAGCGTGGCGTGCGCGAGCAAGCCACCGCGCTGCTGTGGCAATCTAGCTAGCAAACCTTGCAGACAAGAGCTGGACGGAGCTATCTTGGCTAGCTAGCGGCCGTGAGCGCCGGACGGAGCTGGCATTCAGGCTGCCGCAACATGGGCTCTGCACCGCCGGCGGTTTTGACCTCGCCTTCTGCCGGCGGCGGTAGCTGCGTCCCATGGCCGAGGATGACTAGGTGGACGGGCCGGAGGTAGGAGGTCACTCGAGGATTTTTGTTGGTAAGAGCATGTACAATGGTTGATAAGGTAGTCTTATCTTAAGTCTGCCACGTATGCAAGTGGTAGTAGTTTTTTTGGCATTTTAGTGGTTTCTTGCATTATTAGAGCAAGTACAATAGAGCCGAGTCAGCGGGCTATAAGAAATAAACTAATATATTTCTCCTTAGTTGGAGGAAAGAGAAGAGGAGAGAGAAGGTAAGCGGGCTCTTCGTGAAGAGCCAGCTCTAACATGTGCTCCTAGGCACTTTGTGAGAATGAGAAGTGGGCCACATAATAAAAAAGTAGTACACTCTTTTGATCTATTATTGTACATGTTGGCTATAAGATGGGCTGTAGATGACATGGCACTGGCTAATAGCCAGCAGCAGATGATAGGGGTTTCTTGTAAGGAACAATGTACGTACTACTAGCGACAAAAGGCGATTCTAGGTTGCGTTGTACTCCAACGAGTACTACTAGTGGTCGTGGGAGTGTATACCTCGTTTTGTGGGTTCGATCCCGGCCGAACGCACGATGGCCTTTTTTTTAAATAGTACTACTACACTTTGCTGCAAGCCAATATTTTACACGAGTAGTTTGAGTTTTGAAGTCAAACGGACGTGCGGCCCCACAATCTGGGTGCACTGGACAGCCTAGCCACGTGAATGGGTTTTCCTTCCTAGCATCCCGTGGCTCGCGTGCTCGCCCTAGCCGCACGTCACTTTCAGCTTCCTCATCAGCTAGTAGCATATTTAAACTAGCGCCTCCCAATTAAGCCTGAGGAGCCGGAAAAGCCTGGCGGGGCATTGGGAACTGTGCAATATGGCTCTATACGTAAAGTGCTCTACTCCCTCCGTCTAGGTGTGTAAGTCACCTTACGAAAACCAAATAATCCCAAAACACTTAGGCACCATGCATTAACTCCCTTCTCTTTTTTTGTTTTGTGGCATATCAACCAATAAGATATGTGGGATGTGCATGCTTTCAATGATTTGAGACTACCAAACATAACATGCAGTGGTTACTTCATTGCATGCAATGCTATTAATTAGCAATAAGACATTAAGTTTTCTCGTTTTCCTCTCCGCCTTGGTCGCCATGCACAACGTAAGATGACTTCCACACCTAGACGGAGGAAGTACTACTACTCTGTAGCTTGTGTCATTGCACGCATGGACTTCACTCCATTATCGTCTCTACTATAAAAGAAATTCCTCTTGACGTGTTTTTTTAAACGGAGGCAAAAGCTTTCCTTCATCTCATTCATAAAGAAGGAACTACTAACAAAGTTCGACGAGATCCATTACACCTCCACAAATGGAAGCAAAAATCCTAGTCTCGCTATATCAAATAACTCAAATGTTCTGCCCCTGCAGTAACCGTCGCTGATAAACAGGATGGTAGTGTGTGCGTGAGAGGAGTGGATGAGTAGGCCAGCTACGTGAGAGGAGCGGCTGAATAGAGCACCGAGAGTACCCACTAGGCCACTACGCATGTGTACTTCCCCTGCATTGATAGTACAGCGATGGTTCTAGAGAACAGTAGTACCCTCCACTTCCAACTGTAGCTCCTTGGCCCTGAGATTCAAGAGTTCAAAACTGGTGCACTATACTAGACTAGACTAGAAGTACAGTACATTGCACTACTAGTTGAGAAAAGTAGTACTAGTACTGCTACAGTACGAGTACGTACGCCTCCATCACATAATGTAAGACGTTTTTTGACACTAGTTGGCGTGTAAAAAAAATGGCAAAAACATACCCAAAATTTCTAAATCCACGCCAAAAACTACTACCTAGTGCCAAAAATTTCTTACTAGTGCTATTATTTACAATATAATGCAATCCCATAACGTTCCATAATCCCTTTCTTTCAAAAAAATCTCTTCTGGAGAGAAGATTGCTATCTCCACGCGTGCTTCTCATAGGCCAGCGCCACCGCATGCAGTCATGTGTGAGAGAGGGAGACATCCATGCAGCAAGCAGAGAGAGGAGAACGCGGGCGGACAGCCAATGGGCTGCATGGGGCATTTATAGCTGCTAGCTCCTCCCATCCATGCGCCAGGGGTATTTCCGTCCAGAAAGCATGCAAGGAGCCCCTACCTTGGTATCCGGGTCTGCTCTTATGTGCGGAGTAAAAAGAATCGGAGGGAGTACTAATAGTAAATAATAGCCTCACCCCTTCGCTCAGGAACGATCTATAGTTGGAAGGGACGAGACCCTGCGGTTACTACGCTCTTATCTCCTCCTTGCCAGTTCCCCTCCCCTCGAAGAGAAGATAGTTCGTCGCTGCTCCCATGGATTCGCCAGGCGGTTCTCCTCCTCGTCGAGGCTGGGAGACCTTGGACGACGATCCTGTGGGAGAAATCGCACGCCGCTCCGATGTCCTCACCGCCGCAAGACTCGGTGCTTCATGCACAAACTTTTTTAAGACGCTGCTTAAACATGCCATGCTTGTTGGTCTTCCATGCGTCCTCAAGGAGAAGGTTCTTCTATGGGACAATCCTTCAAATAGTCCACCGCTCCCTGGCCACGGTTGCACGTTGACTCCGCTAGAGTTGCCGACGTTGAGAGGTAGTCGGATTTTGTCCGATGAGCAGGTCAGTAATGGAGTTTGATCATGTAGTACTTAGTTATTCCATTTCCATCCCATAATTTCTCCGCTGCCCACCGTCTTATATATAGGTCTGGGTCGGTGCCAACGAAGATTGGCTGGCATACCTCCGGCCGGATACCACCATCATTTTGCACAACATCCACAGCAGTGTGGCCGTTCCGGTAGACCCCTTCTCCACCATTGGGATCGGCCTTCCCGACTGGCTGGGCTTGAATACGTATGATGATGCCTACATGAGATTGAAGAAGATAGCAATTGCGGACCCGCCGACAAAGTGACGCGGCTATGACGATTACTATCTCATCATGGTGTTCCACATAAGGATTTCCATCAATGCAAGAGGCAGTAACGGCAGAGGCTGGCGCATGTTGGCAGAGGCAGATTTGTACCCCTACACATTCGAAGACGTCGTGCGCCATCTAGGGCGCATCTTCGTGATGACAAGCCAGGGGACTTGTTTCATCCGGTTGCCATCCTACGGTACGGGAGATTACAAACGGAATGCACAAACCATCATTTGCATCTCTAATGGTACTCCATTATTTTGCAGGGACTAGTCATCCCCCGATCAAAATAATATCGCCGATCCTGGATGTGCATTTGCATCCGTGATTCTGTCTAACCTGGAACCTTGTAGCTGACTTTGGCATATTGGGATCAACTATCTTAGAAGTCGTTACCCATGGTACCACTGATGTGCAACATGGTCACACAATCTACCATGATCGGACCGTCACCATCTACCCAGGTTTTCCATTTTTTAACCCTCTCGCCTTCTCTTTCATTGTTGTACTAGTAGTATACTTTGTAGTACTAGTAGGAGTACTTTTTACCTTGGAGGACGCGTATAGCTAGCTAGGCCCTTGAAGACTTGAACCCACTAGCTGCCACCATTTTTGTTTTTCCATGTCTTACTATCTCATCCATGTAGCCAAGAGTGGCTATATATAACGCCACACACTGAAGTAGGGTATTACACCACAACGGTGGCCCGAACCAGTATAAACCCTGCATCTCTTGTGTTGTTCTTTCCTTAGTTTAGATCCTAGCAAGGCGGAGGAGTGCAGGCAGGCAGGAGGCGAAATCTCCGTGCGCACCCCAGTGTTCGAACCTCAAGGGTCTGCCGGAACCCGAAATCTGACATTTGGCGCGCCAGGTAGGGTTGCGCCGGGATTCGTCTTCCACCACCCCGTTCTCCTCCAACCATCACACCCATGTCTGACGCTCGTCAAGCCCGCGCCGAGCGCCGGGCCGCGCTCGCTTCCCGCATCACCCAGACGGCCCCTGTCGGCGGGCGTCCTCGCCGTTACCCATCACCTGCCGTCAACGCCGCCACCGGCCCGGCAGGGGACGAGCAGCAAGCATCGTCCCAGCATCCGTCCGTGCGGCAAGACGGCCGCACCGCAACTCCCTCGCTCACCCCAGCTGGTTCTTCGTCCCGCGTGCTCCGCGCGCCCATGGAGCCCCGCAACCTCTCCCCCGCCCATCGCGCTGCACCAACACCCCCGGTCGTCGCGGCCCTCTTGGGAGGCTCGCAGGCGCCGCCTACAAGTCACCACGTCAAGCCGTTCATCCATCGGGTCAGCGCCGCTTCCACGCGGCAGGGGGCTCCCCTGGACCAGGCGGCGCCCGAGACCGGCCTGACCTTCAGCTCGGAGGACCACCCCTCCAACTCGGCCAGCTCGGGTGCACTCCCCATGCTGTGCACCCCCACCATCTGCCAGGTGGCCGTCACCAGAACCCTCATTGATGGTGGCGCGGGCCTCAGCATGCTCTCGGTCGAGGCCTTCAACCTCCTCTGCATACCCCTGGAACGACTGCAACCCAGCCGGCCCTTCTCAGGCGTTGGGGGCAAGTCGTCCAGCTTCTTGGGACAGATCCGACTCCCAGTAACCTTCGGCACCTACGACAACTTCCGCACGGAGCTGGTCGACTTCGACATCGCCCCCATCGGCCTCCCCTACAACGCCATCCTCGGCTACCCAGCGCTAGCCCAGTTCATGGCTGCGACGCACCCGGCGTACAACCTCATGAAGATGCCCGGGAGCAGCTGTGTATTACACCACAACGGTGGCCCGAACCAGTATAAACCCTGCGTCTCTTGTGTTGTTCTTTCCTTAGTTTAGATCCTAGCAAGGCGGAGGAGTGCAGGCAGGCAGGAGGCGAAATCTCCGTGCGCACCCCAGTGTTCGAACCTCAAGGGTCTGCCGGAACCCGAAATCCGACAATGACGGCCATTATTACATGGGCTGAAGGTGTTATTTCGGTGGCAGAGCCTCCGATTATGTCAAAGTGTTCGGTATCGGGCATTTTGGCTGGGCCGGACTATTGTTACCGGTGTCCCCTTCCCGTACCACGGATGGCTTAAACAACCTCTCCAAAAAGATGTTGGGGGGGGGGGTACCGCATCGCGTTTTGTGCCGATGCGGGGGAGGATATCCGCCGCCTGATTGTTTTCCCAAGCCACATGGTGAAATTCGAGCCCCTCGAACCGAGCTGACATCTTTAGGACGGCGTTGCGATAGGCCGCCATTTTTGGATACTTGGCATAGAAGTCTCCATTATTTGGGATATTGCAAGGTTCGAGTCCCCACGCACCTCCAGGCGTTGAATGCCCATGGAGACTGCCATCCGGAGACCGTGTAATAGGGCCTCGTATTCGGCTGCGTTATTGGAGTCTCTATATAGTATTTGGAGTACGTATTGCACTGTATCACCGGTGGGGGACATCAGGACGACGCCAGCCCCCAGACCAGCCAGCATTTTAGAGTCGTCGAAGTGCATGATCCGATTGGAGTATGCTCCGTACTCTTTAGGGAGTTCGGCTTCTGTCCATTCGGCTAAGAGATCGGCCAGTACTTGCGACTTAATGGCTCGCTGTGGTTTACATGTTATGTCAACCGGGAGGAGCTCGATAGCCCATTTGGCAATCCGGCCCGTGGCATCGCGATTGCTTATTATGTCGTTGAGTGCTACTTCGGAGGCTACCATAATTGAACACTCTTGAAAGTAGTGTCGTAATTTCCAGGATGCCATGAATACCGTGTATGCTATCTTTTGATAATGTGGGTACCGTGATTTGCATGGAGTGAGGACGGTGGATATATAATATACCGGCTTTTGAAGTGGGAGTTTATGTTCGTCCATCTCTCGTTCGACGACGAGTACTGCGCTTACAACTTGGTGAGTTGCCGCTATATATAATAGCATTGGTTCGCCAACAGTTGGGGCGGCCAAGATCGGGTTGGTGGCCAGGATGGCTTTTATTTCTTCCAGTCGACCGTGGCTGCGTCCGTCCACTCGAAGTGTTCGGTGCGTCGAAGAAGGTGATAAATGGGGAGTGCCTTTTCTCCTAGTCGGGAGATAAAGCGGCTTAAAGCCGCCACACATCCAGTTAACTTCTGGATTTGCTTGAGGTCAGTTGGGATAGCCAACTGCGACAGAGCCCGGATTTTGGCCGGATTTGCTTCAATTCCTTTGCTGGAAATGATAAAGCCCAAGAGCTTTCCGGCGGGTACGCCGAAAACACATTTTTCCGGATTGAGCTTAATGTCGTATGTTCGGAGATTGTCGAACATGAGCCTCAAGTCGTCTATTAAGGAGTCGACGTGTCTGGTTTTAACGACCACATCGTCGACGTATGCCTCCACTGTTTTGCCGATCTGCTTTTCGGACATGTCTGAATCATGCGCTGATACATTGCACCGGCGTTTTTGAGCCCGAAGGGCATTGTGTTAAAACAGAAGAGGCCGTATGGAGTGATAAATGCCGTTGCGGCTTGGTCGGACTCCGCCATCTTAATTTGGTGGTAACCGGAGTATGCGTCGAGGAAGCACAATGAGTCGTGTCCTACAGTAGCGTCGATAATTTGATCGATGCGAGGGAGGGGGAAGGGATCCTTTGGGCAAGCCTTATTAAGGTCCTTGAAGTCGACGCATAGGCGCTAGGATTTGTCCTTCTTTGGCACCATCACCAGGTTTGCTAGCTAGTCCGAATGCTTTATTTCTCTAATGAATCCGGCCTCCAGTAGTTTGGCTAGCTCCTCTCCCATGGCTTGTCGCTTAGGTTCGGAGAAGCGTCGAAGAGTCTGCTTGATCGGCCTGAATCCTTTTAGAATGTTAAGGCTATGCTCGGCCAGCCTGCGTGGGATTCCTGGCATGTCTGAAGGATGCCAGGAGAATATGTCCCAATTCTCGCGCAGGAACTCCAGTAGTGCGGTGTCTACAGCGGGGTTTAACTGTGCCCCAATGGACGCTGTTTTTGTGGGGTCCGTTAGATGGACTTGGAATTTGACTATTTCATCCGCTGGTTTAAAGGAGGTGGACTTGGATCTTTTGTCTAGTATCACGTCGTCCCTGTCCACTGTGGAGCGCAGCGCGGTTAACTCCTCTGCCACAAGGGCTTCAGATAATGCCTCGAGGGCCAGTGCGGCTGTTTTGTTCTCGGCACGGAGTGCTATGTCCGGATCACTAGCTAGAGTGATGATTCCATTGGGTCCGGGCATTTTGAGCTTCATGTACCCGTAATGGGGTATGGCTTGAAAAATCGTGAATGCCTCCCGCCCTAGAAGGGCGTGGTATCCGCTACTGAACGGGGCCACTTGGAATATGGTTTCTACGGACCTGTAATTCTCCCGAGTGCCGAATACCACATCTAGTGTGATTTTGGATGAGGAGATCCTCACCGCTCTTGGCCACCTGCCGGAGTACCCAACATGCTCTAAGGCTATGTGTTGGTATGGTGTCCGCCGTACTATGAATTTTGCAGGGCCCGTTAAGCCATCCCTCCAATACGGTTCCATGCCCTGTAGTGGGCTTTTGCTTCTTTGTAATTGAGTCGGGCGACTTATGAGAGTGCACCCTTTTAGTTCGGACTGGGATTTTGTCAGAGCCGGATTGTCCCAAAATTGTGTTTGGGTTTTCTAGGCGCTTTCCATCGCACAGTATTTCCGTACACTGGCCGCCAAGTCAGCGAAGTGTGCTATGTCACGGCGACTTATGGCATTGAGGATTCCCTTGTCCGTGCAATTGTTGCAAAAGAATGAAATTGCGTCATCCTCGCGACAACCCTTGACCTTATTCATTACAAGGAGGAATCTGGCCCAATAGTGATGTACTATCTCTTGCGGGGCTTGCCTAATGTGGGAAAGATCGTTTGTATCTGGGTGGGTGGGTGGATTTAAGTCTAGACCTTGACCCAATTTGAGATCCCGGGGCAGGGGAGTTTTCGATCTTGGAAGTTCGGGCTCCGGGATGTTGCTCCGCAGGTTCGGTATGCGACCTGATTCTAGGTTCAGGGTTAGGGCGATGTCCTCCCGTGAGCGGGTATCCAGCTCAGAGAGCTCAGGAATCCGGACATAGTTCGTCCTCAGGATAGAGGGAGAACCGCCACGTTGCTCCTCCACCACCACTATTTGATGGGTGACCGACGGAGAGTTAATCTCCCTTTGGTCGGGTTTAAGCCCGATCCGATCGTAATCCGTAGCGACTCCCAGAGCGGTGATGCGATCCAAGAGCTTGTTTAAAGAGGAGAGCTCCATTGGATCCATTTGCTCGGCGAATTTTGAGCCGATGTGGAGGCTATTTTCGATGACCCGAGAAGTCATCGTCGGCGCAACGGCCGAGCGGGCGGTCATGACAAAGCCGCCTAGTCGGAGAGTTTGGCCTACAACCAGGGCTCCCCCAGAAGTGATGTTGTCCTTGACAATGAGACGAGCCACCCCCCTTATGATGACGGCACAATGGAACTCTCAATGAAAGCACCAATGTCGGTGTCAAAACCGGCGGATCTCGGGTAGGGGGTCCCGAACTGTGCGTCTAAGGCGGATGGTAACAGGAAGCAGGGGACACGATGTTTACCCAGGTTCGTGCCCTCTGGATTGAGGTAATACCCTACATCCTGCTTGATTATTTTTTAAATAACCACGGACGCCGACCAGGGCCAGGCCCACCTCTCTCCTAGGTGGTCTCAACCTGCCCTGTCGCTCCACCTCAAAGTAACAGTCGGGGGCCGTCGGGAACTCAGGCCCACCACTACCTGGATGGAGGCACCTGCCCCTTCAGCCCCCATCTCCGAACAGTATCACAGGTAATGTAACAGTGTAAAGTATATAGTATATGTCCGTGAATACCTCCCGAGGTGATCGCGGCCCGGTAGTATAGCATGGTAGACGGACAAGAGTGTAGGGCCACTGATGGAACACTAGCAACCTATACTAGCAGTAGGATAGCAGGTAAAGGTAACAACAGTAGTAGCAAAGACAGGCTATGCAACAGCATAGGATTAACTGAAAGCAGTAACATGCTACACTACTCTCATGCAAGCAGTATAGAGAAGAGTAGGCGATATCTGGTGATCAAGGGGGGGGGGGATTGCCTGGTTGCTCTGGCAAGTAGGGGTCGTCAACACCGTAGTCGATTGGGGGTACCGGCAGCGGTCTCGGGGTCTACTGGAAAGAAGTAACGGAGCGGGAACACAATAAATAACAGAGAAAACAAATGCATAGCAATGCATGACATGACAAGTAGCGGTGCTAGGGGTGCCCTAACACGGTAAGAGGTGGTACCAGTGAAGGGGGAAACAACCGGGAAATTGTCGCCGGTGTTTCGCGTTTCCGGACAGATGAACCCGAGGGGGAAAGTTGCGAGTTCGATAGGTTAGTGATGTGTGATGGATGAACAGGCTGCGTACCCAGATTCGTCTCGTCGTTCTGAGCAACTTTCATGTACAAAGTTTTTCCATCTGAGCTACGGTTTATTTTATATTAATTTTCAAATATTTATTCAATTTATGGATTTATTTATATTCCAAATTTAATCAGTAAATACTTTTGCCACATAATGCAGTGCCAGCCACAGTTTATGATGGGTGGGCTCAGGGTCAAAGTCAATAGTCCAGTCAACAGTTGACTAGGTCAACGGTGACTGGTTAAACTGGCTGGTGGGACCCAGCTGTCATAGAGACAGGGTAAATTAATAGTTTAATTAAGTTAATAAATTAATAGGGGGGCCACATGTCATTGTCTTAGATATTTTAAACATGCTTTTAAATGAAATGGGTCCACATGTCATTTTCAGTTATTCATCTAAACAGTTTTATTAAGTTCTAATTAGGTGGTTAAGCGAATGGTTAAACCAGGCGGGCCCACACGTCACTGGGTCAACCTAGTGTTGGGACGTGTGTGCGCGTGAGTTCAGTGGACGGCGGCGCGTGCGGAGCCGGCGGCTCCGGCAACCAAAAGGGTCATCCTGGGCGTCAAACGGTCAAGCGCGATGTGCCGCATCGAGTCGTGCCTTCGTTTGGAGCTAGGGGCGGCCGAAACTGCGTCTGGGGCGATGGAAGGCGACGACTATGGTGGAGCTCGCGTCAACCGGCTCTGGAGGGCACGGGAAGGAGTGGGAAGAGGTCAGGCGGAGCCGGATGCTCACATCATTGCAGAGGAGGGCTCGGGGAGGCCGGATGGACCCTGCCGGTGAGGTCCAGTGGCTGGACGGGCCGGCAGGCGTGAGGTAGAGCAGCGGCTTGGGGAGGCGCGGCGCGGGGACGACAGAGAAGCTGTGGGGCGGAGGTGGCGGCCCACAGGCGTGGGCGTGCTCGCCGGGGCCGCGGGGAGCCGCGGCGGACGCGACCGAGATGGCGAGGTGCCGGCACGGCAGTGGCGGCGGAGGCGGGCACCGGTCGACGAGGGGTCTCCGGCGAGGGGAGGTCGGATCCGCGATGGGGCCTCCGGGATCCGTCCATCTCCAGCAAGGAGGTGGCTTGGCGCGGCACGGACACGAAGGACCAGGCAGGTGCGGCCATGGCAGGAGCTTCTGCGCGGCGGTGGTGCGAGGACGACGATAGGCGACGGATCCCCGGGCACGGGCGCGACAGCGGTGGTTGGGCTCCGGCGCGGCAGGGGATGTGGATGGGGCGCATGGCCTATCTGCCCTGGCGTTGGGGGGAGGGTTGGGTGTGTGCGGCGCTGGGAGGGAGACGAGGGAGAGAGGCGTGTGAGGAGTGGGGATCGTGGGGGAATTAGGTTACCGTGGGGGGGGGGGGTAGCGAGGCCTTTGTAGGCCAGAGGCTCGCGGGCGGGCCGGCCTGTCTGGTCGGGTTGGGACCAGATGGGCCTAGCGGCCTAGTGGCCATGGGGGGGGGGGTTACTTTTATTTAGTTTTGTTTTTCATTTCCCTTTTATCTATTTCCTATCTGTTTTATTACATCCATCAGTTTATTTTAGTTTTGTAAAATATATTATTAGTTTTACAAATTACACCATGACCACAAAAGTTTAAACCCCAATTAAAATAGTTTAATATTTTATAATTAATAAAGGATATTTATCTAATTGTTTAAGTTGTTGTTTTATTTAATATAGTGCATTTAAATAATTTGTTAAAATGTGGTTTCACCTCCAATGTTTTCTAGGGATTATTTGTCACACAGAGAACATTTAGTTCTAACGTCTGAAAACTTTTATCGTTTGACTTTAATTCAAATTTAGATTTGAACCAGTTTTGAACTAACTCGAGATTAACAACAGTATCGGAGGTGACGCGGCATCACTAGTAGAGGTTTACTGTAGCTTAATTATCCGGGCGTCACAGTCAATGATACTATCATCAGGAAGATTAACTCCCAGCTGAGTCAAGTGGTTGTGGTACCCAGACATTCTGAGTATATGTTCACTGACAGAACTATTCTCCTCCATTTTGCAGCTATAGAACTTATTGGAGACTTCATATCTCTCAATCCAGGCATTTGCTTGAAATATTAACTTCAACTCCTGGAACATCTCATATGCTCCATGACATTCAAAACATCGTTGAAGTCCCGGTTCTAAGCCGTAAAGCATGACACACTGAACTATTGAGTAGTCATCAGCTTTGCTCTGCCAGGTGTTCACAACATCTAGCGTTGCTCCAGCAGCGGGTTTATCACCTAGCAGTGCTTCCAGGACATAATTCTTCTGTGCAGCAATGAGCATAATCCTCAAGTTACGGACCTAGTTCGTGTAGTTGCTACCATCATCTTTCAACTTAGCTTTCTCTAGGAGCGCATTAAAATTCAACGGAACAACAACACGGGCCATCTATCTACAATAAAATAGACATGCAAAATACTATTAGGTACTAAGTTCATGATAAATTAAAGTTCAGTTAATCAAATTACTTAAGAACTCCCAATTAGATAGATATCTCTCTAATCATCTAAGTGATCACGTGATCCATATCAACTAAACCATGTCCAATCATCACGTGAGATGGAGTAGTTTTGAATGGTGAACATCACTATGTTGATCATATCTACTATATGATTCACGCTCGACCTTTCGGTCTCAGTGTTCCGAGGCCATATCTGCATATGCTAGGCTCGTCAAGTTTAACCCGAGTATTCTGCGTGTGCAAAACTGCCTTGCACCCGTTGTATGTGAACGAGAGCTTATCACACCCGATCATCACATGGTGTCTCGGCACAACGAACTGTAGCAACGGTGCATACTCAGGGAGAACACTTATACCTTGAAATTTAGTGAGAGATCATCTTATAATGCTACCGCCGAACTAAGCAAAATAAGATGCATAAAGGATAAACATCACATGCAATCAATATAAGTGATATGATATGGCCATCATCATCTTGTACCTTTGATCTTCATCTCCAAAGCATCGTCATGATCACCATCGTCAACGGCTTGACACTTTGATCTCCATCGAAGCATCGTTGTCGTCACGCCAACTATTGCTTCTACGACTATTGCTACCACTTAGTGATAAAGTAAAGGAATTACATGGCGATTGCATTTCATACAATAAAGCGACAACCATATGGCTCCTGCCAGTTGTCGATAACTCCGTTACAAAACATGATCATCTCATACAATAAAATTCAGCACCATGTCTTGATCATATCACATCACAACATGCCCTGCAAAAACAAGTTACACATCCTTTACTTTGTTGTTGCAGGTTTTACGTGGCTGATATGGGCTGAGCAAGAACCGTTCTTACCTACGCATCAAAAACCAAAACACGGTATAGCGATTGCTTTATGATCTTCAGAAAGAACCCAGTTCATTGAATCCGATTCAACTAAAGTTGGAGAAACTGACACCCACCAGCCACCTGTGTGCGAAGCACGTCGGTAGAACTAGTCTCACGTAAGCGTACGCGTAATGTCGGTCTGGGCCGCTTCATCCAACAATACCGCCGAATCAAGAATCAACTAGTGACGGCAAGAAATACGTATATACCCACGCCCACAACTCCTTTGCGTCCTACTCATGCATATAACATCTACGCATAAACCTGGCTCGGATGCCACTGTTGGGTAACACAGTAATTTCAAAAAGAGGGGAGAGTGTTGTCTACGTACCCTCGTAGACCGTAAGCGGAAGATTTATGACAACGCGATTGATGTAGTCGTATGTCTTCACGATCGACCGATCCTACTATCGAAAGTACGACACCTCGGCGATCTGCACACGTTCGGCTCGGTGATGTCCCACGACTCACGATCCAGCAGAGTATCGAGGGAGAGCTTCGTCAGCACAACGGCGTGATGACGGTAATGATGATGCTACTGGAACAGGGCTTCACCTAAGCACCGCTACGGTATGACCGAGGTGGATTATGGTGGAGGGGGCACCGCACACGGCTAAGAGATCAATGATCAACTTGTGTGTCTATGGGGTGCCCCCTTCCCCCGTATATAAAGTAGTGGAGGAGGGGGCAGCCCTCTACTATGGCGCATGATACGTCCATTTTGCATCATGCTTTTATATTGATAGTTATTGCATTATGGGCTGTTATTTCACATTATGTCACAATACTTATGGCTATTCTCTCTTATTTTACAAGGTTTACATAAGGAGGGAGAATGTCGGCAGCTGAAATTCTGGGCTGGAAAAGGAGCAAATATTAGAGACCTATTCTACACAACTCCAAAAGACCTGAAACTCCACAGAATACCTTATAATAAATAATGAAAAATCCTCGCCAAAGATGAAGACCAGGGGGCCCACACCCTGCTCACGAGGGTGGGGGGCGCGCCCCCCTAGGGAGCGCCCCTACCTCGTGGGCCCCCTGGTGGCTCTCCGATGACCATCTTCTCCTATATGAAGTCTTTCGTCGAGAAAAAAATAAGAAGCAACCTTTCGGGATGAAACTCCACCGCCATGAGGCGAAACCTTGGCGGATCCAATCTAGAGGTCCGGCAGAGCTATTCTGCCGAGGAAACTTCCCTCCCGAAGGGGGAAATTATCGCCATCGTCATCACTAACACTCCTCTCATTGGGAGAGGGCAATCTCCATCAACATCTTCATCAGCACCATCTCATCTCAAAACCCTAGTTCATCTCTTGTATCCAATTCTTGTCTCCAAGTCCAGGATTGGTGCTAGTAGGTTGCTAGTAGTGTTAATTACTCCTTGTAGTTGATGATAGTTGGTTTAATTGGTGGAAGATCATATGTTCAGATCCTTTATGCATATTATTACCCCTCTGATTATGAACATGAATTTGCTTTGTGAGTAGTTACGTTTGTTCCTGAGGACAAGGGAGAAGTCTTGCTATTAGTAGTCATGTGAATTTGGTATTCGTTCGATATTTTGATAAGATGTATGTTGTCTAGCCTCTAGTGGTGTTATGTGAACGTCGACTACATAACACTTCACCATTATTTGGACCTAGAGGAAGGCATTGGGAAGTAATAAGTAGATGATGGGTTGCTAGAGTGACAGAATCTTAAACCCTAGTTTATGCGTTGCTTTGTAAGGGGCTGATTTGGATCCATATGTTTCATGCTATGGTTAGGTTCACCTTAATACTTTTCTTGTAGTTGCGGATGCTTGCAATAGAGGTTAATCATAAGTGGGATGCTTGTTCAAGTAAGAACAGCACCCAAGCACCGGTCCACCCACATGCCAAACTATCAAAGTACCGAACGCGAATCATATGAACGTGATGAAAACTAGCTTGATGATATTACCATGTGTCCTCGGGAGCGCTTTTCCTTATATAAGAGTTTGTCCAGGCTTATCCTTTGCTACAAAAAGGATTGGGCCCCCTTGCTGCACTTTATTTACTTTTGTTACTTGTTGCTCGTTACAAATTATCTTATCACGAAACTATCTGTTACCACTTATTTCAGTACTTGCAAAGAATACCTTGTTGAAAACCGCTTATCATTTCCTTCTGCTCCTCGTTGGGTTCGACACTCTTACTTATCAAAAGGACTACGATAGATCCCCTATACTTGTGGGTCATCAAGACTCTTTTCTGGCACCGTTGCCGGGGATTGAAGCGCCTTTGGTAGGTGAAATCTAGTAAGGAAAAATTTATATAGTGTGCTGAAATTTACTGTCACTTGTTACTATGGAAAGTAATCCTCTGAGGGGCTTGTTCGGGGTATCTTCACCCTGACCAGTAGAGCAAAGAGTTGCTCCTCAACCTACTAAACCTATTGAAAATGAATATGAAAATGAAATTCCTTATGAGTATCCTTCGGGTATGATAGAAAAACTGCTAGCTAATCCTTTTACAGGAGATGGAACAGAGCATCCTGATGAACACCTAATATATGTGGATGAAGTTTGTGGATTATTTAAGCTTGCAGGTATACCCGATGATGTTGCTAAGAAGAAGGTCTTCCCTTTATCTTTGAAGGGAGACACATTGATATGGTATAGGCTATGTGATGATACGAGATCATGGAACTATAGAAGATTGAAATTGGAATTTCATCAAAAGTATTACCCTATGAATCTTGTTCATCGTGATCGCAATTATATATATAATTTTTGGCCTTGCGAAGGAGAAAGCATCGCTCAAGCTTGGGGGAGGCTTAAATCAATGTTATATTCATGCCCCAGTCATGAGCTCCCAAGAGAAACAATTCTTCAAAAAAATTATGCTCGGCTTTCTGAAAATAATCGCACCATATGCTCGATACTTCTTGTGTTGGCTCTTTTATGATGAAGACTATTGGATTTAGATGGGATTTATTGGATAGAATTAAACGCAACTCCGAAGATTGGGACCTCAACAATGGTAAGGAGTCGGGTATGACACCTAGTTTCGATTGTGTTAAATCTTTTATGGATACCGATATTTTCTGTAAGTTTAGCACTAAATATGGACTTGATTCTGAGATAGTAGCTTCTCTTTCTGTGAATCTTTTTCTACTTATGTTGATCTCCCTAAGGAGAAGTGGTTTAAATATCATCCTCCCATAGAAATAAAAGTAGCTGCATCTATTAAAGTTGAAGAAAAGACTATTACTTATAATGATCCTATTGTTCCTACTTCTTATGTTGAGAAACCACCTTTCCCTGTTAGGATAAAGGATCATGCTAAAGCTTCAACTGTGGTTCGTAAAAGCAATATTAAAACATATACACCTCCTGAGCAAGTTAAAGTAGAACCTAATGTTGCTATTATTAAAGATCTCTTGTCTGATAATATTGATGGGCATGTTATTCAGTTCTGCGGTGAAACTGCTAGAATTGCTAAACCTTGTGCTAAAGATAAACATAGACCTGTGGTAGGCATGCCTGCTATTTATGTTAAAATAGGAGATCATTGTTATCATGGCTTATGTGATATGGGTGCTAGTGCTAGTGTTATACCTTATGACTTGTATAAAGAAATCAAGCATGAAATTGCACATGCTGAGTTAGAAGATATTGATGTCACAATTAAACTTGCTAATAGAGATACTATTTCAGCAATGGGAATTGTTAAAGATGTTGAAGTCTTGTGCAGGAAAACTAAATATCCTACTGATTTTCTTGTTCTTAGTTCCCCACAAGATAGCTTTTGTCCCATTATATTTGGTAGACCCTTCTTGAACACTGTTAATGCTACCATAGATTGCACTAGGGATGTTGTTACTGTCGGCTTAGATGATATGACTCATGAATTTAATTTCTCTAAATTTAGTAAACAACGCCGTGAAAAAGAATTGCCTAGTAAGGATGAAATTATTGGTCTTGCTTCTATGCCGTACCTCCTAGTGATCCTTTAGAACAATATTTGCTAGACCATGAGAATGATATGTTTATGAATGAAAGAAGGGAAATAGATGAAGTATTCTTTAAACAGGAACCTATGCTGAAACACAATTTGCCTGTTGAAATCCTAGGGGATCCCCCTCCACCTAAGGGTGATCCCGTGTTTGAGATTAAACCGTTGCCTGATAATCTTAAATATGCTTATCTTGATGAAAAGAAGATATATCCTATTATTATTAGTGCTAACCTTTCAGAGCATGAAGAAGAAAGATTATTGAAAACTCTGAAGAAGCACCCTGCTGCTATTGGATATACTCTTGATGATCTTAAGGGCATTAGTCCCACTCTATGTCAACATAAAATAAATTTGGAAGCAGATGCCGAACCAGTTCGTGATCCTCAACGATGTCTAAATCCTAAATGAAAGAAGTGGTAAGAAAATAAATACCAAAGCTTCTGGAGGCAGGTATAATCTATCCCGTTGCTGATAGTCAGTGGGTAAGTCCTGTTCATTGTGTCCCTAAGAAGGAAGGTATTACTGTTGTTCCTAATGATAAAGATGAATTGATTCCACAAAGAATTATTACAGGTTATAGGATGGTAATTGTGAAGGAAATATGCCCTAGAGGCAATAATAAAGTTATTATTTATTTCCTTATATCATGATAAATGTTTATTATTCATGCTAGAATTGTATTAACTGGAAACATAATACATGTATGAATACATAGACAAACAGAGTGTCACTAGTATGCCTCTACTTGACTAACTCGTTAATCGAAGATGGTTATGTTTCCTAACCATGAACAAAAGAGTTGTTATTTGATTAACGGAATCACATCATTAGAAGAATGATGTGATTGACATGACCCATTCCATTAGCTTAGCCCCTGATCATTTAGTATGTTGCTATTGCTTTCTTCATGACTTATACATGTTCCTATGACTATGAGATTATGCAACTCCCGTTTGCCGGAGGAACACTTTGTGTGCTACCAAACGTCACAACATAACTGGGTGATTATAAAGGAGCTCTACAGGTGTCTCCAAAGGTACATGTCGGGTTGGCGTATTTCGAGATTAGGATTTGTCACTCCGATTGTCGGAGAGGTATATCTGGGCCCTCTCGGTAATGCACATCACATAAGCCTTGTAAGCATTGCAACTAATGAGTTAGTTGTGAGATGATGTATTACGGAATGAGTAAAGAGACTTGCCGGTAACGAGATTGAACTAGGTATTAAGATACCGACGATCGAATCTCGGGCAAGTAACATACCGATGACAAAGGGAACAACATATGTTGTTATGCGGTCTGACCAATAAAGATCTTTGTAGAATATGTGGGAGCCAATATGAGCATCCAGGTTCCGCTATTGGTTATTGACTGGAGACGTGTGTCGGTCATGTCTACATTGCTCTCGAACCCGTAGGGTCCGCACGCTTAAGGTTTCAATGACAGTTATATTATGAGTTTATGAGTTTTGATGTACCGAAGGAGTTCGGAGTCCCGGAGGAGTCTCGAAATGGTCGATACGTAAAGATCGATATATTGGACGACTATATTCGGACATCGGAAAGGTTCCGAGTGATTCGGGTATTTTTCGGAGTACCGGAGAGTTACGGGAATACGTTTGGGCCTTATTGGGCCATACGGGAAAGAAGAAAAAGGGCCTCAAGGGTGGCCGCACCCCTCCCCTTGGTCTGGTCCGAATTGGACTAGGGAAGGGGGGCGCCCCCTTCCTTCCTTCTCCTTTCCCCTTCCTCTTTTCCTATTCCATATGGGAGGTGGAATCCTACTAGGACTAGGGAGTCCTAGTAGGACTCCACACTTGGCGCGCCACCTCCTAGGGCCGGCCTCCTCCTCCCTTGCTCCTTTATATACGAGGGCAGGGGGGCACCTCTAGACACAAGTTGATCCATGTGATCATATTCTTAGCCGTTGTGCGGTTCCCCCTTCCACCATAATCCTCGATAATATTGTAGCGGTGCTTAGGCGAAGCCCTGCGACGGTAGTACGTCAAGATCGTCACCACGCCGTCATGCTAACGGAACTCTTCCCCGACACTTTGCTGGATCGGAGTCCGGGGATCGTCATCGAGCTGAACGTGTGCTAGAACTCGGAGGTGTCGTAGTTTCGGTGCTTGATCGGTTGGGTCGTGAAGACGTACGACTACATCAACCGTGTTGTGCTAACGCTTCCGCTGTCGGTCTACAAGGGTACGTAGATCACACTCTCCCCTCTCGTTGCTATGCATCACCATGATCTTGCGTGTGCGTAGGAAATTTTTTAAATTACTACGTTCCCCAACAGTAGCATTCGAGCCTAGGTTTTATGTGTTGATGTTATATGCACGAGTAGAACACAAGTGAGTTGTGGGCGATATAAGTCATACTGCTTACCAGCATGTCATACTTTGGTTCGGCGGTATTGTTGGACGAAGCGGCCCGGACCGACATTACGCGTACGCTTACGCGAGACCGGTTCTCCCGACGTGCTTTGCACAAAGGTGGCTAGCGGGTGACAGTTTCTCCAACTTTAGTTGAACCGAGTGTGGCTACGCCCGGTCCTTGCGAAGGTTAAAACAGCACCAACTTGACAAACTATCATTGTGGTTTTGATGCGTAGGTAAGATTGGTTCTTGCTTAAGCCCGTAGTAGCCACGTAAAACTTGCAACAACGAAGTAGAGGACGTCTAACTTGTTTTTGCAGGGCATGTTGTGATGTGATATGGTCAAGACATGATGCTAAATTTTATTGTATGAGATGATCATGTTTTGTAACCGAGTTATCGGCAACTGGCAGGAGCCATATGGTTGTCGCTTTATTGTATGCAATGCAATCGCGCTGTAATGCTTTACTTTATCACTAAGCGGTAGTGATAGTCATGGAAGCATAAGATTGGCGAGACGACAATGATGCTACGATGGAGATCAAGGTGTCGCGCCGGTGACGATGGTGATCATGACGGTGCTTCGAAGATGGAGATCACAAGCACAAGATGATGGTGGCCATATCATATCACTTATATTGATTGCATGTGATGTTTATCTTTTATGCATCTTATCTTGCTTTGATTGACGGTAGCATTATAAGATGATCTCTCACTAATTATCAAGAAGTGTTCTCCCTGAGTATGCACCGTTGCGAAAGTTCTTCATGCTGAGACACCACGTGATGATCGGGTGTGATAGGCTCTACGTTCAAATACAACGGGTGCAAAATAGTTGCACACGCAGAATACTCAGGTTATACTTGACGAGCCAAGCATATACAGATATGGCCTCGGAACACGGAGACCGAAAGGTCGAGCGTGAATCATATAGCAGATATGATCAACATAGCGATGTTCACCAATGAAACTACTCCATCTCACATGATGATCGGACATGGTTTAGTTGATTTGGATCACGTAATCACTTGGAGGATTAGAGGGATGTCTATCTAAGTGGGAGTTCTTAAGTAATATGATTAATTGAACTTAAATTTATCATGAACTTAGTCCTGGTAGTATTTTGCAAATTATGTTGTAGATCAATAGCTCGCGTTGTTGCTTCCCTATGTTTATTTTGATATGTTCCTAGAGAAAATTGTGTTGAAAGATGTTAGTAGCAATGATGTGGATTGGATCCGTGATTTGAGGTTTATCCTCATTGCTTCACAGAAGAATTATGTCCTTGATGCACCGCTAGGTGACAGACCTATTGCAGGAGCAGATGCAGACATTATGAACGTTTGGCTAGCTCAATATGATGACTAATTGATAGTTTAGTGCACCATGCTTAATGGCTTAGAATCGGGACTTCAAAGACGTTTTGAACGTCATGGAGCATATGAGATGTTCCAGGAGTTGAAGTTAATATTTCAAGCAAATACCCGAGTTGAGAGATATGAAGTCTCCAACAAGATCTATAGCTAAAAGATGGAGGAGAACGCTCAACTAGTGAGCATGTGCTTAGATTGTCTGAGTACTACAATCGCTTGAATCAAGTGGGAGTTAATCTTCCAGATAAGATAGTGATTGACAGAATTCTCTAGTCACCATCACCAAGTTAGTAGAACTTCGTGATGAACTATGATATGCAAGGGATAACGGAAACGATTCCCAAGCTCTTCGTAATGCAGAAATTGACAAAGGTAGAAATCGAGAAAAACATCAAGTGTTGATGGTAGACAAGACCACTAGTTTCAAGAAAAGGGCAGAGGGAAGAAGGGGAACTTCAAGAAGAACAGCAAGCAAGTTGCTGCTCAAGTGAAGAAGCCCAAGTCTGGTCCTAAGCCTGAGACTAAGTGTTTCTACTGCAAAGGGACTGGTCACTAGAAGCGGAACTACCCCAAGTGATTGGCAGATAAGAAGGATGGCAAAGTGAACATAAGTATATTTGATATACATGTTACTGATGTGTACTTTACTAGTGTTTATAGCAACCCCTCAGTATTTGATACTAGTTCAGTTGCTAAGATTAGTAACTCGAAACGGGAGTTGCAGAATAAACAGAGACTAGTTAAGGGTGAAGTGACAATGTGTGTTGGAAGTGGTTCCAAGATTGATATGATCATCATTGCACACTCCCTATACTTTCGGGATTAGTGTTGAACCTGAATAAGTGTTATTTGGTGTTTGCGTTGAGCATGAATATGATTTGATCATGTTTATTGTAATACGGTTATTCATTTAAGTAAGAGAATAAATTGTTGTTCTGTTTACATGAATAAAACCTTATATGGTTACACACCCAATGAAAATAGTTTGTTGGATCTCGATCGTAGTGATACACATAATCATAATATTGAAACCAAAAGATTCAAAGTTAATAATGGTAGTGCAACTTATTTGTGGCACTGCCGTTTAGGTCATATTGGTGTAAAGCGCATGAAGAAACTCCATGCTAATGGGTTTTTGGAATCACTTGATTATGAATCAGTTGATGCTTGCGAACCATGCCTCATGGGCAAGACGACTAAAATGCCGTTCTCCGGAACTATGGAGCGAGCAACTGACTTATTGGAAATAATACATACTGATGTATGAGATCCGATGAGTGTTAAGGCTCGTGGCGGGTATCATTATTTTCTGACCTTCACAGATGATTTGAGCAGATATGGGTATATCTACTTAATGAAACACAAGTCTGAAATATTTGAAAAGTTCAAAGAATTTCAGAGTGAAGTGGAGAATCATCATAACAAGAAAATAAAAGTTTCTACGATATGATCGCAGAGGTAAAATATTTGAGTTACAAGTCTGGCCTTCAGTTAAAACAATGTGAAATAGTTTCACTACTCACGCCACCTGGAACACCACAGCATAATGGTGTGTCCGAACATCATAACCGTACTTTATTAGATATGGTGCGATCTATGATGTCTCTTACCGATCTACCACTATCGTTTTGGGGTTATGCATTAAAGACAGTTGCATTCACGTTTAAAAGGGCACCATCTAAGTCCGTTGAGACGACACAATCTGAACTGTGGTTTGGCAAGAAACCAAAGTTGTCATTTCTTAAAGTTTGGGATTGTGATGCTTATATGAAAAAGTTTCATCCTGATAAGCTCAAACCCAAATCGGAGAAATATGTCTTCATAGGATACCCAAAGGAGAATATTGGGTACACCTTCTATCACAAATCTGAAGGCAAGACATTCGTTGCTAAGAATGGATCCTTTCTAGAGAAGGAGTTTCTCTTGAAAGAAGTGAGTGGGAGGAAAGTAGAACTTGATAAGGTAATTGTACCTTCTCCCTTATTGAAAAGTAGTTCATCACAAGAAATCTGTTCCTGTGACTACTACACCAATTAGTGAGGAAGACTAATGATGATGATCATGTAACTTCAGATCAAGTTAATACCGAATCTCGTAGGTAAACCAGAGTAAGATCTGCACCAAAGTGGTACGGTAATCCTGTTCTGGAAGTCATGTTACTAGACCATGACGAACTTGCGAACTATGAGGAAGCGATGATGAGCCTAGATTCCGCGAAATGGCTTGAGGCCATGAAATCTGAGATGAGATCCATGTATGAGAACAAAGTATGGACTTTGATTGACTTGCCCAATGATCGGCGAGCCATTGAGATTAAATGGATCTTCAAGAGGAAGATGGACGCTGATAGTAGTTTCACTATCTACAAAGCTAGAATTGTCGCAAAAAGGTTTTCGACAAGTTCAAGGTGTTGACTATGATGAGAGTTTCTCACTCGTATCTATGCTTAAGTCTGTCCGAATCATGTTAGCAATTGCCGCATTTTATGAAATCCAGCAAATGGATGTCAAAACTACATTCCTGAATGGATTTCTAGAAGAAGAGTTGTATATGATGCAGCCGGAAGGTTTTGTCGATCCAAAAGGAGCTAACAAAGTGTGCAAGCTCCAGCGATCCATTTATGGACTGGTGCAAGCCTCTTGGAGTTGGAATAAACGCTTTGATAGTATGATCAAAGAATATAGTTTTATACAGACTTGCGGTGAAGCCTGTATTTACAACAAAGTGAGTGGGAGCACTACAGCATTTCTGATAAGTATATGTGAACGACATACTGTTGATCGGAAATAATGTAGAATTATTCTGCAAAGCATAAAGGAGTGTTTTAAAGAAGTTTTTCAAAGAAAGACCTCGGTGAAGCTGCTTACATATTAAGCATCAAAATCTATAGAGATAGATCAAGACGCTTGATAAGTTTTTTCAATGAGTACATACCTTGACAATATTTTGAAGTAGTTCAAAAATGGAACAGTCAAAGAAAGAGTTCTTGGTTGTGTTACAAGGTATGAAATTGAGTAAGACTCAAAGCCTGACCACGACAAAAGATAGAAAGAGAATGAAAGTCATTCCCTATGCCTCAGCCATAGGTTCTATAAAGTATGTCATGATGTGTACCAGATCTATTGTATACCCTACACTGTGTTAAGCAAGGGAGTACAATAGTGATCTAAGAGTAGATCACTGGACATTGGTCAAAATTATCCTTAGTGGAATAAGGAAATATTTCTCGATTATGGAGGTGACAAAGGTTCGTCGTAAAAAGTTACATATTGAAAGTGGGAGCAATTAGCTAGAGTAGCTCCGTGCAGAGCATTGTAGACATAGACTACGCAAAATACTTACGGATCTGTATGTGACAGCCCCGTTGACTAAAATTATCTCGAAGCAAAACATGATCACATCTTAGTACTCTTTGGGTGTTAATCACATAAATGATGTGAACTAGATTATTGACTCTAGTAAACCCTTTGGGTATAGGTCACATGACGATGTGAACTATGGGTGTTAATCACATGGTGATGTGAACTATTAGTGTTGAATCACATGGCGATGTGAACTAGATTATTGATTCTAGTGCAAGTGGGAGACTGAAGGAAATATGCCCTAGAGGCAATAATAAAGTTATTATTTATTTCCTTATATCATGATAAATGTTTATTATTCATGCTAGAATTGTATTAATTGGAAACATAATACATGTGTGAATACATAGACAAACAGAGTGTCACTAGTATGCCTCTACTTGACTAGCTCGTTAATCGAAGATGGTTATGTTTCCTAACCATGAACAAAAGAGTTGTTATTTGATTAACGGGATCACATCATTAGAAAAATGATGTGATTGACATGACCCATTCCATTAGCTTAGCACCCGATCGTTTAGTATGTTGCTATTACTTTCTTCATGACTTGTACATGTTCCTATGACTATGAAATTATGCAACTCCCGTTTGCCGGAGGAACACTTTGTGTGCTACCAAACGTCACAATGTAACTGGGTGATTATAAAGGAGCTCTACAGGTGTCTCCAAAGGTACATGTTGGGTTGGCGTATTTCGAGATTAGGATTTGTCACTCCGATTGTCGGAGAGGTATCTCTGGGCCCTCTCGGTAATGCACATCACATAAGCCTTGCAAGTATTACAACTAATGAGTTAGTTGTGAGATGATGTATTACGGAACGAGTAAAGAGACTTGCAAGTAACGAGATTGAACTAGGTATTAAGATACCGACGATCGAATCTCGGGCAAGTAACATACCGATGACAAAGGGAACAACGTATGTTGTTATGCGGTCTGACCGATAAAGATCTTCGTAGAATATGTGGGAGCCAATATGAGCATCCAGGTTCCGCTATTGGTTATTGACTGGAGACGTGTGTCGGTCATGTCTACATTGTTCTCGAACCCGTAGGGTCCGCACGCTTAAGGTTTCAATGACAGTTATATTATGAGTTTATGAGTTTTGATGTACCGAGGGAGTTCGGAGTCCCGGATGAGATCGGGGACATGACGAGGAGTCTCGAAATGGTCGAGACGTAAAGATCGATATATTGGACGACTATATTCGGACATCGGAAAGGTTCCGAGTGATTCGGGTATTTTTCGGAGTACCGGAAAGTTACGGGAATACGTTTGGACCTTATTGGGCCATACGGGAAAGAAGAAAAAGGGCCTCAAGGGTGGCCGCACCCCTCCCCTTGGTCTGGTCCGCATTGGACTAGGGAAGGGGGGCGCCCCCTTCCTTCCTTCTCCTTTTCCCTTCCTCTTTTCCTATTCCATATGGGAGGTGGAATCCTACTAGGACTAGGGAGTCCTAGTAGGACTCCACACTTGGAGCGCCCCCTCCTAGGGCCGGCCTCCTCCTCCCTTGCTCCATTATATACGGGGGCAGGGGGCACCTGTAGACACAAGTTGATCCACGTGATCATATTCTTAGCCGTGTGCGGTGCCCCCTTCCACCATAATCCTCGATAATATTGTAGCGGTGCTTAGGCGAAGCTTTGCGACGGTAGTACATCAAGATCGTCACCACGCCATCGTGCTAACGGAACTCTTCCCCGACACTTTGCTGGATCGGAGTCCGGGGATCGTCATCGAGCTGAACGTGTGCTAGAACTCGGAGGTGCCGTAGTTTCGGTGCTTGATCGGTCGGGCCGTGAAGACGTACGACTACATCAACCGCGTTGTGCTAACGCTTCCACTGTCGGTCTACAAGGGTACGTAGATCACACTCTCCCCTCTCGTTGTTATGCATCACCATGATCTTGCGTGTGCGTAGGAAATTTTTTAAATTACTACGTTCCCCAATAAATTGATTTCCGTAAATTAAATAAGGCTACTAAGAAAGATCATTAACCCTTATCTTTTATCGATCAAATGCTAGAAAGATTGTGCAAACATACACATTACTGCTTTCTAGATGGTTATTCTGGTTTCTCTCAAATACCCGTGTCGGCTAAAGATCAATCAAAGACTACTTTTACATGCCCTTTTGGTACTTTTGCTTATAAACGTATGCCTTTTGGTTTATGTAATGCACCTACTACCTTTCAAAGATGCATGATGGCTATATTCTCTGACTTTTGTGAAAAGATTTGTGAGGTTTTCATGGACGACTTTTTCGTCTATGGATCTTCTTTTGATGATTGCTTGAGCAACCTTGATCGAGTTTTGCAGATATGTGAAGAAACTAATCTTGTCTTGAATTGGGAAAAGTGCCACATTATGGTTAATGAGGGTATTGTCTTGGGGCATAAACTTTCTGAAAGAGGTATTGAAGTTGATAAAGCCAAGTTTGATGCTATTGAAAAGATGCCATGTCCCAAGGACATCAAAGCTATAAGAAGTTTCCTTGGTCACGCCGGATTTTATAGGAGGTTCATTAAGGACTTCTCAAAAATTTCTCGGCCTCTGACTAATTTATTACAAAAAGATATACCATTTGTCTTTGATGATGATTGTGTAGAAGCATTTGAAATACTTAAGAAAGCATTAGTCTCTGCACCTATTGTTCAGCCACCTGATTGGAATTTACCCTTTGAAAATATGTGTGATGCTAGCGATTATGATGTAGGTGCTGTTCTAGGGCAAAGAGTTGATAAGAAATTAAATGTTATCCATTATGCTAGTAAGACTCTAGACAATGCTCAAAGAAATTATGCTACTACTGAAAAAGAACTTTTAGCAGTTGTATTTGCTTGTGATAAGTTCAGACCTTATATTGTTGATTCTAAAGTAACTATCCACACTGATCATGCTGCTATTAAATATCTTATGGAGAAGAAAGATGCTAAACCTAGACTTATTAGATGGGTTCTTTTGCTACAAGAATTTGATTTGCATATTGTTGATAGAAAAGGAGCTGAGGACCCCGTTGCAGACAACTTATCTAGGTTAGAGAATGTTCTTGATGACCCACTACCTATTGATGATAGCTTTCCCGATGAACAATTAAATGTCATAAGTACTTCTCGTAGTACCCCTTGGGATGCTGATTATGCTAATTACATAGTTGCTAAATTTATACCACCTAGCTTCACATACCAACAAAAGAAAAAGTTCTTCTATGATTTGAGACATTACTTTTGGGATGACCCGCATCTTTATAAAGAAGGAGTAGATGGTGTTATTAGACGTTGTGTACCTGAGCATGAACATGAACAGATCCTATGCAAGTGCCATTCCGAAACTTATGGAGGACACCACGCGGGAGATAGAACTGCACATAAGGTATTGCAATCAGGTTTTTATTGGCCTACTCTCTTCAAGGATGCCCGTAAGTTTGTCCTATCTTGTGATGAATGTCAAAGAATTGGTAATATTAGTAGACGTAAAGAAATGCCTATGAATTATTCACTTGTTATTGAATCGTTTGATGTTTGGGGCTTTGATTATATGGGACCTTTTCCTGCCTCTAATGGATATACACATATTTTACTTGCTGTTGATTACGTTACTAAGTGGGTAGAAGCTATTCCAACTAGTAGTGCTGATCATAACACTTCTATTAAAATGCTTAAAGAAGTTATTTTTCCGAGGTTTGGAGTCCCTAGCTATTTAATGACTGATGGTGGTTCACATTTTATTCATGGCGCTTTCCGTAAAATGCTTGCTAAATATGACATCAATCATAGAATTGCATCTCCATATCACCCACAGTCTAGTGGTCAAGTAGAATTGAGTAATAGAGAACTTAAATTAATTTTGCAAAAGACTGTCAATAGGTCTAGAAAGAATTGGTCCAATAAACTTAATGATGCATTATGGGCCTATGGAACTGCATATAAAAATCCTATGGGTATGTCTCCATATAAAATGGTATATGGAAAAGCATGTCACTTACCTCTCGAACTAGAACATAAGGCATATTGGGCTATTAAAGAGCTCAATTATGATTTCAAACTTGCCAGTGAAAAGAGGTTATTTGATATTAGCTCACTTGATGAATGGAGAACCCAAGCTTATGAAAATGCCAAGTTGTTTAAAGAAAAGGTTAAAAGATGGCATGACAAAAGGATACAAAAGTGTGAGTTTAATGTAGGTGATTATGTATTGCTATACAACTCCCGTTTAAGATTTTTTGCAGGGAAACTTATCTCTAAATGGGAAGGCCCCTATGTTATCGAGGAGGTCTATCGTTCCGGTGCCATAAAAATAAACAACTTCGAAGGCACAAATTCGAAGGTGGTAAACGGTCAAAGAATTAAACACTATATCTCAGGTAATCCCATAAATTTTGAAACCAATATTATAGAAACCGTAACCCCGAAGGAATATATAAGGGACACTTTCTAGAACATTTCAGACTCCGAAAAGGAATAGGTATGTGGTACGGTAAGTAAACCGACTCCAAAACAATTTTTAAGGCGATATTTCTCCATTTTGGAATATTTAGAAAAATAATAAATTAAGTAGCAGTCCGGGAAGGACACGAGGGCCCCACGAGGGTGGAGGGCGAGGGTGGAGGGCGCGCCCTACCCCCTGGGCGCGCCCCCTACCTCGTGATCTCCTCATGTGCCTTCCGGACTCCGTTTTCTTGCATGATACGTATTTTGGTCGGTAAAAATTCACTATATAATCTCCCGGGGTTTTGACTCCCGTATCACGCAAAAATCTCCTGTCTTTGTTTCGAGCAGTTTTCTGTCAGGGTTGTCAAGGCCAGGCACTATGTCGTCTCCCCCCTCCTCCAACCATGAGGGCAACGATGCTTGGCTAATGAAGATAGAGCTGAAGAGAAAATAACCTATGGAGATCAACAAGGATGAAGGGATCAAGAAGGCCATGGAGGACCAAGATCCAGCAACAGAAGACACCCTTCAACTGGATCATAATCTTCTTACCCCTACAGAAATTGAAGCTTTCAAGATGATTGAGTTGGCTCGTATACAAAATAAGTATCTCACACGTGAAAAATATTTTGTTGAAGGAGCATATCATCGCACTCAAGGGCATTATCCGCAAGTTAGAAGACCTCCTACGCTCGATGTGCGACTATCCGTCATCAACAACCCCACCTTCTTCATCAACAAAGGAGACATAATCACATGGGTATGGGCACTCCCCTTGGCAACTGCCAAGCTGGGGGGAGGTGCCCCAGTATCGTATCACAATCACAACTCCTATCTTTACCGTTTTTCTTAGTTCGATCCTATTAGTAGTATTTTTGATCTAGTAGAATAAAGTTTATGACATGATCTAGTTTTGAGTTTTGCCTTATGATCTCTCTATGTAATCGAGTCCGTGAGCTATATAATAAATATTAGTGTTGAGTCAAGGGCTTGATTTTCTTGCTATGATCCCAAATAAAAGAAAAGAAAAGAGAAAAAGAATAAGAAGAAACCAAAGTTCATATTGATCTTATTGATAGTAATGACTAAAAATTGTTGGGAGTTGGCAGACATAGCTTTGGTCATCGTTGCAATTAATAGGAAGTAATAAGGAAAGAGAGGTTTCACATATTAATATACTATCATTGACATCTTTTATGATTGGGAGCACTCATCAAAATATGACATGCTAAAGAGTTGATGTTGGACAAGGAAGACAACGTAATGGGTTATGTTTTCTTATATTTGAGATAAAGTATGTTGTCATGGATCATCCAACATGTTGAGCTTGCCTTTCCCCCTCATGCTAGCCAAATTCTCAGCACCAAGTAGAGATACTACTTGTGCTTCCAAATACCCTTAAACCAGTCTTGACATAAGAGTCCACCATATCTACCTATGGATTGAATAAGATCCTTCAAGTAAGTTGTCATCGGTGCAATGCAATAAAAATTGCTCTCTAAATATGTATGATTGATTGGTGTGGGAGAAATAAGCTTTATACGATCTTGTGATGTGGAAGTAATAAAAGCGATGGACTGCATAATAAAGGTTCATATCACAAGGGGCAATATAAAGTGACATTCTTTCGCATTAAGATTTTGTGCATCCAACCATAAAAGCGCATGGCAACCTCTGCTTCCCTCTACAAAGGGCCTATCTTTTATTATTATATTCTACCTTATGCAAGTGTCATGGTGATCTTCACCTCTCCCTTTTTCATTTTATCCTTTGGCAAGCACAGTATGTTGGAAAGATCCTGATAGACATATCTAATTGGATGTAGATGGGCATAAGTTATTATTGTTGACATTACCCTTGAGGTAAAAGGTTGTGGGGCGAAACTATAAGCACCTATCTTTCTCTGTGTCCGACTAAAACTCCGTAACCACAAGTATTGCACGAGTGTTAGCAATTATGAAGGACTAGATGATAGTTGAGTTTGTGGACTTTCTTTTCAGCTCTGACATAGACTCTTTCTGATGTTACGATAAATTGCAATTGTTTCAATGACTGAGGTTATAGTTTGTTGGTTCTCAATAAGGTTTCTGATTCGTACTTTTGCATTGTGAATAGATCATCACTTGAACATAAGTAATCATATGACAATATCTATGTATGTTGCTGTTATGAGAATAATCATGATGCCCTCATGTCTGTATTTTATTTTTATCGATGCCTCTACCTCTAAACATGGGGACATATTTATTGTTATCGGCTTTCGCTTGAGGACAAGCGAGGTCTAAGCTTGGGGGAGTTGATACGTCCATTTCGCATCATGCTTTTATATCGATATTTATTGCATTATGGGATGTTATTTCACATTATGTCACAATACTTATGGCTATTCTCTCTTATTTTACAAGGTTTACATAAGGAGGGAGAATGCTGGCAGCTGGAATTCTAGGCTAGAAAAGGAGCAAATATTAGAGACTTATTCCGCACAACTCTAAAAGTCCTAAAACTCCACGGAATACCTTATAATAAATAAAGAAAAATCCTCGCCAAAGATGAAGACCAGGGGGCCCACACCCTGCTCACGAGGGTGGGGGCGCGCCCCCTACCTCGTGGGCCCCCTGGTGGATCTCCGATGACCATCTTCTCCTATATGAAGTCTTTCATCGAGAAAAAAATAAGAAGCAACCTTTCAGGACGAAACTCCGCCGCCACGAGGCGGAACCTTGGCGGATCCAATCTAGAGCTCCAGCAAAGCTGTTCTGCCAGGGAAACTTCCCTCCCGGAGGGGGAAATCATCGCCATCGCCATCACCAACGCTCCTCTCATCGGGAGAGGGCAACCTCCATCAACATCTTCATCAGCACCATCTCATCTCAAAACCCTAGTTCATCTCTTGTATCCAATTCTTGTCTCCAAGTCCGAGATTGGTGCTAGTAGGTTGCTAGTAGTGTTAATTACTACTTGTAGTTGATGCTAGTTGGTTTAATTGGTGGAAGATCATATGTTCAGATCCTTTATGCATATATTACCCCTCTGATTATGAACATGAATATGCTTTGTGAGTAGTTACGTTTGTTCCTGAGGACAAGGGAGAAGTCTTGCTATTAGTAGTCATGTAAATTTGATATTCATTCGATATTTTGATAAGATGTATGTTGTCTAGCCTCTAGTGGTGTTATGTGAACCTCGACTACATAACACTTCACCATTATTTGGGCCTAGAGGAAGGCATTGGGAAGTAATAAGTATATGATGGGTTGCTAGAGTGACAGAAGCTTAAACCCTAGTTTATGTGTTGCTTTGTAAGGGGCTGATTTGGATCCATATGTTTCATGTTATGGTTAGGTTCACCTTAATACTTTTGTTGTAGTTGCGGATTCTTGCAATAGAGGTTAATCATAAGTGGGATGCTTGTTCAAGTAAGAACAACACCAAAGCACCGGTCCACCCACATGCCAAATTATCAAAGTACCGAATGCGAATCATATGAACGTGATGAAAACTAGCTTGACGATATTCCCATGTGTCCTCGGGAGCACTTTTCCTTATATAAGAGTTTGTCCAAGCTTGTCCTTTGCTACAAAAAGGATTGGGCCACCTTGCTGCACTTTATTTACTTTTGTTACTTGTTGCTCGTTACAAATTATCTTATCACAAAACTATCTGTTACCACTTATTTCAGTACTTGCAGAGAATACCTTGCTGAAAACCACTTATCATTTCCTTCTGCTCCTCGTTGGGTTCGACACTCTTACTTATCGAAAGGACTATGATAGATCCCCTATACTTGTGGGTCATCTGCGCGCCCTGGGAGTCCTACTCCCACCGGGAGTAGGATTCCCCCCTTCCATGTAGTAGGAGTAGGAGAGTAGGAAAGGGAAGAGAGAAGAGAAGGAAGGAGGGTCGCCACCCCTCCCCCCTAGTCCAATTCGGACTAGTCCTTGGGGGCGGCCTGCCGTAGGCAGCCCCTCCCTCTCTCCCCTAAAGCCCATTAGGGGCCATATACTCCCCGGGGGTTCCGGTACCCCCCGGTACTCTGGTTAATGCCCGAACTCACCCGGAACCATTCTGATGTCCAAACATAGTCATCCAATATATCAATCTTTATGTCTCGACCATTTTGAGACTCCACGTCATGCCCGTGATCACATCCGGGACTCCGAACAACCTCCAGTTCATCAAAACACATAAACTCATAATACCGATCGTCACCGAAGGTTAAGCGTGCGGACCCTACGGGTTAAAAAACTATGTAGACATGACCGAGACATGTCGCCGGTCAATAACCAATAGCGGAACCTGGATGTTCATATTGGCTCCCACATACTCAACGGAGATCTTTATCGGTCAAACCGCATAATGATATACGTTGTTCCCTTTGTCATCGGTATGTTACTTGCTCGAGATTCGATCGTCGGTATCTCAATACCTAGTTCAATCTCGTTACCAGCAAGTCTCTTTACTCGTTCCGTAATGCTACATCCCGTAACTAACTCATTAGCTACATTTCTTGCAAGGCTTATATTGATGTGCATTACCTAGAGGGCCCAAAGATACCTCTCCGACAATCGGAGTGACAAATCCTAATCTTGATCTATGTCAACTCACAAACACCATCAGAGACACCTGTAGAGCACCTTTATAATCACATAGTTACATTGTGACGTTTGGTAGCACACAAAGTGTTCCTCCGGTATTCGAGATTTGCATGATCTCATAGTCATAGGAACATGTATAAGTTATGGAGAAAGCAATATCAACAAACTAAACGATCATCGTGATAAGCTAACGGATGGATCAAGTCAATCACATCATTCTCTAATGATGTGATCCCGTTAATCAAATGACAACTCATGTCTATGGTTAGGAAACATAACCATCATTGATTCAACGAGCTAGTCAAGTAGAGGCAAACTAGTGACACTCTATTTGCCTATATATTCACACATGTACTAAGTTTCCGGTTAATACAATTCTAGCATGAATAATAAACATTTATCGTGATATAAGGAAATATAAATGACAACTTTATTATTGCCTCTAGGGCATATTTCCTTCAACTATCTCTAATGCATAACCCCAAAACGAGAGTAGCACGTTGTTAAGAGACATGATAGAACACACCATGTCCAATAAAGTATGATTACGACGTTCGAACACACCATTACGTTGTGGTGTTCCAGGTGGAGTGAGTTGTGAAACAATTCCACAATGTCTTAAATGTGTGCCAAACTCGTAACTCAAATATTCACGTCCACAATCATATCGTAGAAACTTTATTTTCTTATTACGATGATTCTCCACTTCATTTTGAATTTCCTTGAAATTTTCAAATGTTTCAGACTTGTGTTTCATTAAGTAAATATACCCATATCTACTCAAATCATCCTTGAAGGTAAGAAAATAACAATATCCACCACGTGCTTCAACGCTCATCGGACCACATACATCAATAGGTATTATTTTCAGTAAGTCAATTGCCCGCTCCAGTGTACCGGAAAACGGGGATTTACCCATGAGAAATGGTTCACAAGTTTCAAATGATTCATAATCAAGTGATTCCAAAAGTCCATGGGCATGGAGTTTCTTCATGCACTTTACACCAATATGACCTAAGTGGTAGTGCCACAAGTATGTGGTACTATCATCATTAACCTTGCATCTTTTGGCATCAATATTATGAATATGTGTATCACTACGATAGAGATTCAACAAGAATAAACCATTCACAAGGGGGGCATGACCATAAAAGATATTATTCATATAAATTGAACAACCATTATTCTCCCACTTAAATGAATAACCGTCTCGCGATAAACAAGATCCAGATATAATGTTCATGCTTAACACCGGCACCAAATAATTATTATTTAGGTTTTAAACTAATCCCAAAGGTAGACGTAGAGGGAGCATGCCGCACTACAAAAAAATACATTTCCGTGATGATACGTGTTTGTCACAGTAGGTCACCTTTTCTGTCATGTATGTACATCCATGACGATTTTATGACAGAATCAAGATAGTCATACCTGTGCTGTCGTAGAAGTGTTCCATGACAATACCAAAATTATGATCACGGAAGTTCTCACTTCCATGACGATAAATGAAGCGTCATGGAAGTGCTTTCTTCAAGGGTAACCGACATGTGGCATCCACCGTAACGGGTCGCCGTTAAGCTATCGGGTCCGGATTTGGATCCAATAACCCGTTAACAGCCCGGACCAATGGAGATTTTCCACATGTAAAATTCTCATCGGTCGAAGGAAACATGTGTCAGCTCGTCATTGGGTCAGATAGGTGCCTATGATATGTCGACACGTGCGACGGCCCACCACTGGGCCATTTAGCTTACAAATGCTGGCCCGTTTGACTTGGTCAAAAGTTAGCGGGCCGGCCCATGAAAAGCCTGTTAACGGTCTGTTCGTAAATAGCCCATTTTATGGCCCGGTAACTCATGGCCCGTTAGGGCCTTCCCGAAATCGGCCCAACAACGTCATGTGGGCCGTTGAATATAACACCAGTCCGTTTCACTTTCGGCCCATGTATGGCCCACGACGTCTTTCGGCCCATATGAGGCCTTTCGTATCTTTAGGCCCTTTAGTGGCCCACGGTGACTAGCCCATAATGAACAACAAATTTCTTTGTACCCATTAAAGGCCCATGATTCACATGGGCTGTTTCCAGCCCGTGTTAGCTTTCGGCCTACTGACGGCCCATATACGTTCTTGGGATCCTTTCCAGCCCTCAATTACTTCCGGCCCATTACTGGCATGTTCCCCTAATGGGACAAATTCGGCTCGTGGCTAGAATTGGCCGGTTTGTGGCCTGTTAACCCATTGCGCTGTTTCCAGCCCGTCCTATATTCTGGCCCATTAACTACCTGTTATGCCTATGACAGAATTAAGCCTTTGCTGTCCTTCGGCCTGTTAATGGCCCATTACTGTGCTGGGCCAATACCAATTACGCCCGTTTACAACCCATGTGGACCCATTTATCCAATGGCCCGAGGCCCACTGATTCTACGGCCCGTTGGAGGCCCATTTATCCGACGACCGTAGGAGGCCCATGGATCCTATGGCCTGTAGCAGGGTCAAGGTTACCACGGTCCGTATATGGCCCATGGTTGTTGTAGCCACTAGAAAACCAGGGGGAAAAGACTAGGAAATAAATAAGCCCGGAACTAACGCTAGTCTATTAAGGCGATTACACAGATTACATCCACTGCGCATCAAAGTTTGCCACTAGTGCAAATATAGGGAACACCCTACACTATACAAAAATGGCTTGTTGTTTTCTTCAGCCGGTGGCTGCATGTTAAGAACAAATTTTGTATCGCAAAAAAACAAATTACAACCATAAAACAAAAGGAAGGTTGGCATAAAAGTTAACAGTCTAGCAGATAAATGCACCACCAGATGTTCAGAAGCTCAGTTCATTTGACCTGACCGTTATGTTTTCATGTTGTACTGTCCGATGGAGCACCATAACCTTCACCTTCATTTCTCCTAGTCTCCTGAACAACATAGCAAATGTCTGATAATCTGGTTTCAAAACCATGCATATCATGACATCAAACAATGGTTGTCCTTGTTTCACAAAGGGTCTCTATTAGGGAATGGACTTGTGTCTGGAGCGCAGATACAACATTGTTTTGAGCTTGCATATCTTAACCATGAGGTAGTTTGGATGAGATTGCCTTAACAACCAACCCAGTATTACGCAGGAAGTTGGCACTTTTAGTGGACATGTACTGACCCACTGCAGCAAGAGGTGACATTGCGGTTATAGTTGCCTCGTCACCTTCAGAAGGTGGCGGTTCCACCAATTTTTTCCATAGCTTGCTGAAAAGTTGAGTTTTTACATTAGTAGTACCAGAACAAAAGATATTAAGGAGGCAGCAAAACCAAACAAAATAGCTTTGGTCTATATACATAACTTATTCTGGTGAACCCATGTAAAATATTAGTTGTATTTTACTGCAAAGTACATAATAAAACCAGGTTCCAAACACATGACCATGTACCATGGCTAATGTATTGTCTATTTCTTCACATTGTATTGATATAAGGATAAAGAGACAAAGTTTATAATACGGTAAGCATAGTATGCCATCATTCATATTACAAAACAACTGAGAACAGACAAACAGGCAATTGTAACATTATGTGGGCAAGTCCAACACGGAACTAGATTACAGATCAAGATCAAAGGACCATCACTCCTCTCTTTTAAACCTTGTAAGGTGCAATGATACACTAAGACAATTGTGTATAAAATTGAAATGAGTAATAGACATTAGCTACAAACCATGCAGTTCAATGCACAAGTTAGAGTAAGTAGTAGTTAAAAGGCATGGGGATTAAGGACTTACTAAAGGAAATAAGGCCTAGAGGCAATAATAAAGTTATTATTTATTTCCTTATTTCATGATAAATGTTTATTATTCATGCTAGAATTGTATTAACCGGAAACATAATACATGTGTGAATACATAGACAAACAGAGTGTCACTAGTATGCCTCTACTTGACTAGCTCGTTGAATCAACGATGGTTAAGTTTCCCAGCCATAGACATGAGTTGTCATTTGATTAACGGGGTCACATCATTAGAGAATGATGTGATTGACTTGACCCATTCCGTTAGCATAGCACTTGATCGTTTAGTTTGTTGCTATTGCTTTCTTCATGACTTATACATGTTCCTATGACTATGAGATTATGCAACTCCCGTTTATCGGAGGAACACTTTGTGTGCTACCAAATGTCACAACGTAATTGGGTGATTATAAAGGTGCTCTATAGGTGTCTCCAAAGGTACTTGTTGGGTTGGCGTATTTCGAGATTAGGATTTGTCACTCTGATTGTCGGAGAGGTATCTCTGGGCCCTCTCGGTAATGCACATCACTTAAAGCCTTGAAGCATTGCAACTAATGAGTTAGTTGCGGGATGATGTATTATGGAACGAGTAAAGAGACTTGCCAGTAACGAGATTGAACTAGGTATTGAGATACCGACGATCGAATCTCGGGCAAGTAACATACCGATGACAAAGGGAACAACGTATGTTGTTATGCGGTTTGACCGATAAAGATCTTCATAGAATATGTGGGAGCCAATATGAGCATCCAGGTTCCGCTATTGGTTATTGGCCGGAGACGTGTCTCGGTCATGTCTACATAGTTCTCGAACCCGTAGGGTCCGCACGCTTAAAGTTTCGGTGACGATTGTATTATGAGTTTATGTGATTTGATGTACCGAAGGTAGTTCGGAGTCCCGGATGAGATCGGGAACATGACGAGGAGTCTCGAAATTGTCAAGACGTAAAGATCAATATATTGGACGACTATATTCGGACGTCGGAAAGGTTCCGAGTGATTCTGGTATTTTCGGGGGTACCGGGGAGTTACGGGCATACGAGGAAGAAGTAATGGGCCTCATGGGCCAAGTGGTGGAAGAGAGGAGGCATGGTGCGCGGCCCCCCTAGCCCAAACCGAATTGGACTAGGGGGCCGACCCTCCTTTCCTCCTTTTCCTCCCTCTCCTTCCTTCTCCTTCTCCTCCTTCCTTTCCTCCTCCTAGTAGGAGTAGGAAAGGGGAGTCCTACTCCTACTAGGAGGAGGACTCCTCCTCCTGGCGCGCCCATAGAGGGCCGACCGGCCTCCCCCTTGCTCCTTTATATACCCGGGCAGGGGGGCACCTCTAGACACACAAGTTGATCTGTGGATCTCTCCCAGCCGTGTGCGGTGCCCCCTCCACCATATTCCACCTTGGTCATATCGTAGCGGTGCTTAGGCGAAGCCCTGCGTTGGTAGCAACATCATCACCGTCATCACGCCGTCGTGCTGACGGAACTCTCTCGTGAAACTCTGCTGGATCAGAGTTCGCAGGATGTCATCGAGCTGAATGTGTGCTGAACTCGGAGGTGCCATGCGTTCGGTACTTGGATCGGTTGGATCGTGAAGACGTACGACTACATCAACCGCGTTGTGCTAACGCTTCCGCTTTCGGTCTACGAGGGTACGTGGACAACACTCTCCCCTCTCATTGCTATGCATAACCATGATCTTGCGTGTGCTAGGATTTTTTTTGAAATTACTACGGTTCCCAACACTTACAACAGCGACTTTGACTAGTTTAGTCATGCCCTTCGTCTTGCTGGTGTGACAGTCCTTGAAGATTTGCACAACATTTGGTTCAGGTACTTTTTGGTCCTTGCGGTCTTTCCTCTGCATTTGGAACAAGTCAATATAGATCTGATAATATGGTACAACGAAAAGAGTGAAACAGTAGCTAATTACAAGAGACTCGTAGTGTGCAATATAGCTACAAGTCTTGTCCGCTATTGGAATTTCACTTTCGTACGGTTGGCCTTGTTCTTTTAACAGTTCACCTATAAGAAGATAGATTTGTGAGGCACATGCGTAAATAGGAGTTCAACATGTGATCTGATCACATATATATAATGTACCTGATACTTTGGATCAGACCAGTATTTAACAAGGCCTCTCCAGTCTTCATCCGATATATTTTCCACTAGAGATGTTTGGGCAATTTCACTGTTAGCCTTGCCTTCAAAGTGAGTTTTCGTCAAGTTATACCGATATTGTTGCAGAGCGGACTTGAAAACATGGGTGCAAGCTTGCCTGGTTGCATCATCTTGGCTATCCAACTTGAACCTCATCTGTTGAAAATTATGGGAGTCTCATTATCGGCAACCTAGAAAGTATGGGACAGAGCAAGACGATATTACTAGTTTCCATATATAACCATACTTACAGATAAATGATCGAGGAAGGTGTTGAACTGGGTTTCATCTTTGTCATTCCTGTACTGAATCCATGTTGGGAGGATATGTACATGACACCTAATGGCAATCGCTGCCTCTGATACTAACTTGGCTGACTGTGTAGCATCACATGGCCTTTTTAAACCAGCCTCAAAACAGATCTCCATTCTTCCTCCTCTAGATTTAGTTAACCTATCGAGCATTATCCCTGATGTTTGTTTCCTCTTACGCCTAGGTGCTAGTCCAACAACGAACATAAGAAGTGTTAGTGTACATCAAACTATGAGACTACATATAAAGAAGCATGCAACTGTAACTTGACACCAACAACTACCTTCTTGCTGTTGAAGCTCACAAAGTTCATCTGATCTTGCCAACTCTTCTTGTGTCAAGAGTGCTTCGGAAGTAGTGTCAGGTGGCAAGGGAGATTGGGAACATGATGCTAGCTGAGTTGTCGAACGAGTAACTCGTGCAGCTGGTGGTACTGCGGAAGGTGTTGCAACAACTAGGGCTGTCTTTGCTTGTTTGGTGGCAGCTATTGGTTTCTCTTTGGCTTGTTCTGTAGCTCGTGTAGCATGGGATACCCTATTTGTACAATTTTCCGCTGGACTTTGACCTTCTATTGCACCATCAATACCAGCAGAATCTACAGGTGAAAGGATTGAGATGAGGTGTCTAGAGGGGGGGGGTGATTAGACACTCAACAAAGAAAAGTAGCATTTTTGAAGTTCTTTGAGCTGAGGTGGAGTTTTAGCACAAGTTTAAGCATTCACAATACATTTCAAGCAAACATGGCAAGAGTATATGAGCAGCGAAAAGTAAAGCATGCAAGTTGCAAGAAAGTAAAGGGATGGGATTGGAGTGTGCAAACGCAATTGGAGACACAGAGATTTTTGGCGTGGTTCTGATAGGTGGTGCTATCGTACATCCACATTGATGGAGACTTCAACCCACAAAGGGTAAGGGTTGCATGAGTCCACGGAGGGCTCCACCCACGAAGGGTCCACGAAGAAGCAACCTTGTCTATCCCACCATGGTCATCGCTCACGAAGGACTTGCCTCACTTGGGTAGATCTTCATGAAGTAGGTGATCTCCTTGCCCTTACAAACTCCTTGGTTCAACTCCACAATCTTGACGGAGGCTCCGAAGTGACACCTAACCAATCAAGGAGACACCACTCTCCAAAAGGTAATAGATGGTGTGTTGATGATGAACTCCTTGATCTTGTGCTTCAAATGATAGTCTCCCCAACACTCAACTCTATCTCACTGATTTGGATATGGTGGAAAGATTATTTGAGTGGAAAGCAACTTGGGGAAGGCTAGAGATCAAGATTTTTGTGGTTGGATTGGAATCTCTTGGTCTCAACACATGATTAGGTGGTTCTCTCTCAGAAAATGAATGCTGGAACTATAGGCGCGTTATGATGGCTCTCTCTCTCAAGTGGAGAGGAGGGTGGAGGGGTATATATAGCCTCCACACAAAATCTAGCCGTTACACACAAAAGAGCCAACTCGGTGGGAGCGAATAGTAAAACTCGGTCAGACCGATATGGTTCAAAATGTGAACGTTAGGCTTTTCGGTGGGACCGATATGATCAACTCGGTGGGACCGATGTGCTAGGGTTAGGGTAAAACCTTGATACATCTCCAACGCATCTATATTTTTTATTGTTCCATGCTGTTATATTATCAATCTTGGATGTTTTATAATCATTTTATATCATTTTTTGGTATTAACCTATTGACATAGTGCCAAGTGCCTGTTGATGTTTTTCCATGTTTTTTACATCACAGAAAATGAATATCAAAACGGAGTCCAAATGCCACGAAACTTTATGGAGATTTTTTATGGACCAGAAGGAACATAATGGGCCCTGGCTGCACCTGGGGGATACTCCGAGGAGAGCACAACCCACCAGGGCGCGCCAGGAGGCCCAGGCGCGCCTTGGTGGGTTGTGCCTACCTCGGGTGCCCCCCGGACCGCCTCTTTGCTCTATAAATACCCCAATATTACCAAAACCCTAGGGGAGTTGACGAACTATTGATACAGCCACCGCAGAGTCCAGAACCACCAGATCCAATCTAGACACCATCTCGGATGGGGTTCACCGCCTCCATTGGTGCCTCTCCGATGATGCGTGAGTAGTTCTTTGTAGACCTTTGGGTTAGTAGTTAGTATCTAGATGGCTTCATCTCTCTATCTCTAAATTCTCAATACAATAGTCTCTTGGAGATCCATATAATGTAACTCTTTTGCGGTGTGTTTGTTGGGATCGATGAACTTTGAGTTTATGATCAGATCTATCTTTTTATATCCATGAAAGTATTTGAGTTTCTTTGATCTCATTTATGCATGATTGCTTATTGCCTCATATTTCTTCTCCGATATTTTGGTTTTGTTTGGCCAACTTGATCTATCTATCTTGCAATGGGAAGAGGTGCTTTGTAGTGGGTTCGATCTTACGGTGCTTGATCCCAGTGACAGAAAAGGGAACCGACATGTATGTATCATTGCTACTAAGGATAAAACAATGGGGTCTATCTCTACATAGATAGATCTTGTCTACATCATGTCATTGTTATTATTGCATTACTCCGTTTTTTTTCTCAATGAACTTAATACACTAGATGCATGCTGGATAGCGGTCAATGTGTGGACTAATAGTAGTAGATGAAGGCAGGAGTCGGTCTACTAATCTTGGACGTGATGCCTATGTAATGATCATTGCCTGGATATCGTCATGAGTATTTCAAGTTCTATCAATTGCCCAACAGTAATTTGTTCACCCACCATTTGCTATTTTTCTCAAGAGAAGCCACTAGTGAAACCTACGGCCCCCGGGTCTCTTTCTCATAATATTTGCCTTTGCGATCTATTTTCCTTTGCGTTTATTTTCAGATATAATAAACCAAAAACCCCAAAATACCTTGCTACAATTTATTCTTATTTATTTTATTTGGCGTTTGATCTATCAATCTACTACAAATTTACCTCACGTCCATTTGGCTATCTTGAGGCGCCGTACCCCAGAAGGGATTGACAACCCCTTTAACACGTCGGGTTCCGAGAAGTTGTTATTTGTGTGTAGGTGTTGTTTACATTGTGTTGCTTGGTTCTCCTACTGGTTCGATAATCTTGGTTTCACGTCTGAGGGAAATACCTACCGCCGCTGTGCTGCATCATCCCTTCCTCTTTGGGGAAATACCGACGTAGCTTCAAGCGACATCAAAAGGAATTTCTGGCACCGTTGCCGGGGAGGATCTTCAACATATACCAGGTTCCTAATCAAAAATCTCATCTCATCGCAATTTACATTATTTGCCATTTGCCTCTTGTTTTCCTCTCCCCTACTTCACAAAAAATTGTCGTCTTATTCACCCCTCTTTTTCGTTTCCCGTTTCCTTGTCGGATCGGTTTTTGAGTGCAATCTTGTTGCGTGGTCATCATGACTCAAGATAACACCAAGTTATGTGATTTCTCAAATACCAACAACAATGATTTTGTTGGCACTCCGCTTGCTCCTCCCACCACTAGTGCGGAGTCTTGTGATATTAATACTGCTTTGCTGAATCTTGTTATGAAAGATCAATTTTCCGGTACTCCTAATGAGGATGCCACATCCCATCTTAATACCTTCATGGAATTATGCGATATGCAAAAGATAAAAGATGTGGACAATGATGTGGTGAAGATGTAATTATTTCTGTTTTCTTTGCGTGATTCTGCAAAAAATTTGGTTCTCTTCTTTGCCTCGCAATAGTATCGATTCTTGGAATAAGTGCAAAGATGCTTTTATCACTAAGTATTTTCTGCCCGCAAAAATTATTTCCCTTAGAACCCAGATCATGAATTTCAAGCAACTTGAACATGAGCATGTTGCACAATCATGGGAAAGGATGAAAATGATGCTAAGGAATTGCCCAACTCATGGGTTAAATCTTTGGATGATCATACAAAAATTTTATGCGGGGTTGAATTTTGTTTCTCGTAATGTTTTAGATTCCGCCGCAGGTGGTACTTTTATGGAAATTACTTTTGGGTGAAGCCACCAAATTTCTTGATAATATTATGGCAGATTATTCACAATGGCATACCGAAAGAGCTCCTACTAGTAAAAAGGTTAATTCGGTTGAAGAAATTTCTTCTTTGAGTGAAAAAGTTGATGCTCTTGTGAAATTGGTTGCTAGTAGAAGTGCTCCTATTGATTTTAATGATATTCCTTTGTCTACTTTGATTGAGCAAAATAGTGATGCCATAGATGTGAATTTTATCTCTCGAAATAATTTCAACAACAATGCTTATAGAGGTAATTTTAATCCTAGGCCTTTTCCTAGTAATTCCTATAATAATTATGGCAATTCCTATGGAAATCAATCTTATAATAATATTAGGAACACCTCTGATCTTGAGAATAATATCAGATAATTTATCAATACGCAAAAAGTTTTCAACACTTCCATAGAAGAAAAGTTGAGTAAGATTGATGATTTGTCTAGAAGTGTTGATAGAATTGCTCATGATGTGGAAAATCTCAAGATGAACATTTTTGTGCCTAAGGTTGATGAATCAATTAAAGCTCTTTATGTTTCTATGTATGAAAGTAATAAAAGAACCGCTATGCTTAGAACTACAAGAGAATTTCTTTCACAAAAGTGATGAAGATCTTAAAATGATTGGTGTTTCTTCTATTAATTCCTTGTTTAGTAAAGTTAATATTGATGAAAAAGGGGCTGGAGAAGAGTCAACTTTAGCTAGAAGGCGTCCCAATATTTTGGAGGGTGAAAATCTTGTTGAGAAAATTGATAAAAGTGGGTTTGAAGAGGTCAAAACTTTAGCTAGTGATGTGCCCACTCTTTTGGATTACAAAGACTTTAATTATGATAGTTGCTCCTTGATTGATTGTATTTCTTTGTTGCAATCCATGATAAATTCATGCCATACTTATGAAAAAAATAAAGCTTTTACTAAACATATTGTTGATGCTATGATGAAGGCTTTTGAAGAAAAGTTGGAATTAGAAGTTTCAATTCCTAGAAAATTGCATGATGAATGGGAACCTACTATCAAAGTCAAGATTAAAAATTATGAGTGTTTTGCTTTGTGTGACTTGGGTGCTAGTGTTTCTACCATTCCGAAATCTTTTATGTGGTGTGCTTGGTCTTATCGATATTGAATCATGTTCTTTGAATTTGCACTTGGCGGATTCTACTATTAAAAATCCTATGGGAAGAATTAATGATGTTCTTATTCTTGCAAATAGAAATTATGTGCCCATAGATTTTATTGTTCTCGATATTGATTGCAATCCGTCTTGTCCAAATATTCTTGGTAGACCGTTTTTACGCACTATTGGTGCCGTGATTGATATGAAAGAAGCCAATATTAAGTTCCAATTTCCTTTGCGGAAGGGTATGGAACACTTTCCTAGAACAAGAATTAGGCCACCATATGAATCAATCATAAGGGCATCTTATGGATCTCAAACCAAAGATGAAAAAACTTAGATCCTTGCTTTAAGCCTAGCTAAGGGCGTAAAACTATAGCGCTTGTTGGGAGGCAACCCAATGAATAGAATTTATTTTTGCTTTTTGCTTCCTGTTTTTTGAGTGTTAGTGTGATGGCCTGGCTTATTAGGGATGATAGACTACTCATATCAATAAGGAGTTCCTTCTTTTTCGGTAGCCCATTCGGACAGAACTCCAAAGTTAAGCGTGCTCGGCTTGGAGTAGTGTCAGGATGGGTGACCGACCGGGAAGTTGCTCCCGGGTGCGCATGACTGAGGACAAAGTGCGCAGAAAAGACTAGTATTGATCTGTGGGGCCAGTCTAGATCCCGCCAGGAGTAACGACCACTGGCGGGTGTGTCCGAGGCGTTACAAGTTGGTATCAGGGCCGACCCTCGCAGTTACACGGATGGTTGCGGACAGGTGCGTGGTCATGTTGTTCATGACGGTTGTGACCCGTCGTGGCACAAGGCATGGCACATGTACTGGACTGGAAGCACAGACGTATGTGCCAAGAGGGAACGTTCATGTGGCCTAACGAGGATGTCAGTTCCTCTGAGTGGGGGTGTATGTGATGGCCTGGCTTATTAGGGATGATAGACTACTCATATCAATAAGGAATTCCTTCTTTTCCGGTAGCCCATTCGGACAGAACTCCAAAGCTAAGCGTGCTCAGCTTGGAGTAGTGTCAGTAGTGTCAGGATGGGTGACCGACCGGGTGTGTCCGAGGCGTTACAGTTAGCACAATTATGCTACTATTATGATTGTGTTTTTATGTTTTAATTAGTGTTTGTGCCAAGTAAAGCCTTTAGGATCTTCTTGGGTGATAGTTGTTTGATCTTGCTGAAAAAACAGAAACTTTTGCGCTCACAGAAATAATTTTCATTTTTTACCAGAGAGCGATAAAATACCCATTCCACCTGCAGTAGGTCAATATACAAATTTCTCAGGTCGTCCTAATTTTTCAGAAGTTTTGGAGTTACAGAAGTACTCGGAACACCCATATTTCTACAGACTGTTATGTTGTTGACGGATTCTGTTTTATTTGTGTTGTGTGCTTGTTTTGATGGCTCTATGGTTTTCTTTGATGGGTTTTTGCCATAGAAAAGTTGGAATACAGTAGATATAATGCAAGAACAAAATATGAATTGGTTTGATACATCACTTATAGTAGTGATTTTTTCTTATACTAACGGATCTCACGAAGGTTTTGTTGAGTTTTGTGTGATTGAAGTTTTCAAGTTTTGGGTTATCTTACGATGGATGAAGGAATAAGGAGTAGAAGAGACTAAGCTTGGGGATGCCCCGGCATCCCAAGCTATTATCCAAAAATGAGCAACCAACTAAGCTTGGGGATGCCCCCGAGTGGCATCCCCTCTTTCTTCTAACGACCATCGGTATTTTACTCGAAGCTATATTTTTATTCGTCACATACTATTTTTTTTTGCTTGGAGCGTCTTGAATGATATGAGTCTTTGCTTGTTTTATTTTGTGTTTTAAGTCTTTATCCCTTGCTGGACACACCTATTTGAGAGATCCAAAATTATGTCATGACTTGTCAAAATTGCTCTCTTTGCTTCACTTAAATTTTTTATGAGCTATGGACTTGCTCTAGTGCTTCATTTACATATTTTTGAGCATGGTGTGCTTTAGTATTTTTAAAGAAATGCTCTCTTGCTTCACTTAGATTTATTTGAGAGTTAGTAAAATTTTCAATAAATTCTCTCTTGCCTCACTTATATTAATTTGAGAGAAAGAAAATTATGCTCATGATCTTCACTCATATTAGTTTGAGCTTATGAAAAGCAACACATGAAAATTAGTCCCAAAGTGATAGATATCCAAGAAGGATATAATAAAAACTTTCATGAAGATCATTGGACAAAATAAACTTGATTCTTAGTAATAGTTTTGAGATATGATGATGTGATATGTGAGTTATGTTGATGAGTAATTATGCTTTGGTAAGAATATTGGTGTTAAGGTTTGTGATTCCCTATGCAAGCACAAAAGTCAATAGTCATGCAATGAAATTATATCCTACTTGTGGTGCATTATTCGGTGTTAATTATGCTTAATGCTTGCTTATGAGATTATCCATTTCTTGGTTGGTCGCTTCTCAACCTTTTGCTAGCCTTCATTTTGCACTAAGTATGATCTTTACTTGTGCATCCAAAATCCTTTAAACCAGTTTTGCCACATGAGTCCACTATATCTACCCATATGTGGTATTCTTTTACTGTTCTAAGCAAATTTGCATGCGCCATCTCTAATTTTGAAAATATACTTCTCTTTTGTGTGTTTGTTTCGCTCGCGGAGCGGTGAGGGGTGGCTAATATTTTCCGTGCTAGATGTGTTATTCTCATGATGAGTGTTTATTCACTTGTCATTGCACGAGAGTAAGGCAAAGGTATTAGGGATGCCCAGTCCCGAAATGAAAAAATGAATTTACTTTATGTTGTCAAATAATAAATTCCTTGGAAAGTGTTGGTATGGAGGGAAACCATGGATACGACTAGCCATGGAATGTGAAAGTATGGTGGAAAATGGAATACACTTTATTTTCTGTTTGGGAACCGCCTATGATATATCTAGCATGGAAAGTGTTGGGAACTATAACTCATTTTCGTTGGTGGGATGGATACACCTCCCAAAATGTTCTTATCTCTAATTTTTTCGCTTTGAGCTCTAGCACCTCTACAAATCCCTACTTCCCTCTACGTAGGGCCTTTCTTTTACTTTGTGCAATTTTTATTTTTGAATTCAAGTCTCCATCTCTCTTTTAAAAGCACTAACTAGGAGGCAATATGATCGTACTTAAGTATTGGGTGTAGCTAATATGCGAGTGTGTTTCATGAATGGATCAATGGTTGAGCATGATGGGCTAGGGATAACTTATTTTAGCGTTGATATTTTGAAAGACATGGTTGCTTGTTGATATGCTTGAGTATTTAAGTTATCATGTCAAAACTAGACTATTGCTTCGAACAATATAAAAGTCCAGATGTCCACGCTATAAACAAAAGAATATGATATGACATGTTAGGCAGCATTCCACATCAAAAATTCTGTTTTTATCACTTCCTTGCTCGAGGACGAGTAGGAGTTAAGCTTGGGGATGCTAATATATCTCCAACGTATCTATAATTCTTTATTGTTCCATGCTATTATATTATCAATCTTGGATGTTTTACAATCATTTTTTATTATTTTTTGGTACTAACCTATTGACCTAGTGCCAAGTGCCAGTTGCTATTTTTTCCATGTTTTTTACATCGCAGAAAATCAATATCAAACGGAGTCCAAATGCCACGAAACTTTACAGAGATTTTTTTATGGACTAGAAGGAACATAATGGGCCTGGCTGCGCCTGGGGGGGTGCTTCGAGGAGAGCACAACCCACCAGGGTGCGCCAGGAGGCCCAGGCGTGCCCTGGTGGGTTGTGCCCACCTCGGGTGCCCCCCGGACCGCCTCTTTGCTCTACAAATACACCAATATTCCCAAAACCCTAGGAGAGTCGACAAAATATTGATCCATCCACTGCAGAGTCCAGAACCACCAGATCCAATCTAGACACCATCTCGGATGGGGTTCACCACCTCAATTGGTGCCTCTCCGATGATGCGTGAGTAGTTCTTTGTTGACCTTTGGGTTCGTAGTTAGTAGCTAGATGGATTCATCTCTCTCTCTCTCTCTCTCTCTCTGAATTCTCAATAAAATGGTCTCTTGGAGATCCATATGATGTAACTCTTTTGCAGTGTGTTTGTTGGGATCAATGAACTTTGAGTTTATGATCAGATCTATCTTTTTATATCCATGAAAGTATTTGAGTTTCTTTGATCTATTTTATGCATGATTGCTTATAGCCTCATATTTCTTCTCTGATATTTGGGTTTTGTTTGGCCAACTTGATCTATTTATCTTGCAATGGGAAGAGGTGCTTTGTAGTGGGTTCGATCTTACGGTGCTTGATCCTAGTGACAGAAAGGGAACCGACACGTATGTATCGTTGCTACTAAGGATAAAACGATGGGGTCTATCTCTACATAGATAGATCTTGTCTACATCATGTCATCGTTCTTATTGCATTACTCCGTTTCTCCATGAATTTAATACACTAGATGCATGCTGGATAGCGGTCGATGTGTGGAGTAATAGTAGTAGATGCAGACAGGAGTCGGTCTACTAATCTTGGACATGATGCCTATGTAATGATCTTTGCCTGGATATCGTCATGAGTATTTGAAGTTCTATCAATTGCCCAATAGTAATTTATTCACCCACTGTTTGCTATTTTTCTCAAGGGAAGCCACTAGTGAAACCTACGGCCCTCGGGTCTCTTTCTCATAATATTTGCCTTTGCGATCTATTTTCCTTTGCGTTTATTTTCAGATCTACTAAGCCAAAAACCCAAAAATACCTTGTTGCAATTTATTCTTATTTATTTTATTTGGTGTTCGATTTATCAATCTACTACAAATTTACCTCACGTCCGTTTGCCTATCTTGAGGCGCCGTACCTCGGAAGGGATTGACAACCCCTTTAAAGGGTTGCGAGAATTTGTTATTTGTGTGCAGGTGCTGTTTACGTTGTGTTGCTTGGTTCTCCTACTGGTTCGATAACCTTGGTTTCACATCTAAGGGAAATACCTACCGATGATGTGCTGTATCATCCCTTCCTCTTTGGGGAAATACCGACGTAGCTTCAAGCGACATCAAACCTCCACTCGATTTGACCGATTACACAACCTCGGTGGGACCGATTTTGGTTATAAGCAAACAGAGAGTTGGTCAAGCAAACTCGGTGGGACCGATTGCATATCTCGATGGGACCGAAATAATTGCAACAAGCAACAGATAGTTTGCAAGCCCATCTCGGTGAGACCGAGATCCCATCGGTGAGACCGAAATGATTAGGGTTTCTGGCAATGGCTATGTCAAGTGAACTCGGTGGCGCCGGATAGATCAAATCGATGGGGCCGAGTTTGACTTTTGGTTTGGGACATATGTGGAAATGAGAAAGTGGTTGAGGGCTTTGGAGCATATCACTAAGCACTTTGAGCAAGAAAGCCATTAAGCAACACCTCATCCCCTTTTAATAGTATTGGCTTTCCTATGGACTCAATTTATCTTGGATCACTAAAATAGAAATGAACAGTCTTGAGCTTTTGCCAATCTTTGTCCTGAGCTTCTTGAAGGGGTTCCACATCCTCTTGTCCATGCCACGCCTTTGCTGAATTTTCTAAAATATGCTAGATAAAAATATTAGTCCAACAAGAGATATGTTGACATTAATTACCAAAATCACCCAGGGAGCACTTGTGCTTTCAATCTCCCCATGTTTGGTAATTGATGACAACATACATCAAAGCTTGAGATAAAGATATGAAGAATAATAATTAAAGCTTTGGAAGGACATGTAACATGCATAGGCTCCCCCTACATGTATGCAATCATGTGAAGATATAATATGAGAGCATGTGAATGCATAAGCATGTCAGAGCAAGCAATGAGTTACATGTATCTTGGCTATATGCATCAGAGCAAATGATGTATGTACAAGAAATATACCTTCATGTTCATGAGTCCTTCTTGCAAACAATATGTACATCAGCAAGACATCATCATGCACAAGAGTGAGATGCATATACTTACCTTGTGGTCTTGAGCTGGCTTTGGAAGAGCTGAACCTGAGTAAACAATATTAGATAACACATGAACACCTACTAAACAAAGCAAGTTGAGAAAACCACAACAGTACCAAGATAGGGATGACATGTAGTGAGTGAGTACTTAGTACTCTATTGGATATAGACATATCCCCAAAGAGTAAAGATATGCAATGAATTCCAAAGATTTTCTTCCCTTGGAAATGACCTCTTTCTCCCCCTAAATCTGATATTTGATAATGGGAGAAGATAGGGAAAAGAAAACCAGAGCAAAATAATCATAACAACCATAACACATACTAACATGTATTTCCCCTCTTGAAGACATGTGACTTATCTCCTCTAGAGATAATAAGCATTTGAAGAAGCTTAAGGTGTGCATTCTTTCTTATGTGATAAGCTTTGATGTGATCTCTCTCCCCCTTTGACATCAATTTCCAAGAAGGGATCTTTTGGAGCATGAGTCAAGTAGGTTTGGTCCTTGAGTCACGTTGCAAAGCAACATGTAATTTTAAGATGATGGTAGAGGACAAGAATCATCGAGTGAAGCTAGAACAAATATGCAGGGTGCAAATGGAAAAGTGTTTGCTCAATATTGAAATCGGTAACACCGAGTCTTTTTCTTTGGTGGCACTGAGTTGTTTCGATTTAGCCAATAAGAAACAAATCGACGAGGCCGAATTCAACACAGAGAGAAAACAATTGTCATCTCAGCTCACTAGGCAAATAAGATCTCACAAGGATTTGTAGGGAATTAACTAAAAGATTTGCAATGAATTGGATGTAGGGAATGCAGAACATAACAGAGAAAAAGAAAAGAAATGTAGATGAAGTGAAAGGTAAACATGCTAGGCACAAATGCAAGAACACAAAGAAACACTAGAGAACTTGATCTAGAATTGATCGGCGACAAATTCACCTATGTTAGAGTATATCGACTGAGGAGTTTATAACCCACAAGTATAGGGGATCGCAACAGCTTTCGAGGGTAGAGTATTCAACCCAAATTTATTGATTCGACACAAGGGGAGCCAAAGAATATTCTCAAGTATTAGCAGCTGAGTTGTCAATTCAACCACACCTGGAAACTTAAGTGTTTAGTAGCAAAGTAGTATGATAGTGATGGTAATGGTAACAAAAGAGTAACGGAAACAAAGTAATGTTTTTGGTATTATGTAGTGATTGTAACAATAGCAACCGGAAAGTAAATAAGCGTAAACCAGTATATGGAAAGCTCGTAGGCATTGGATCAATGATGAATAATTATGCCGGATTCGGTTCATCATGTAACAGTCATAACACAGGGTGACACATAACTAGCTCCAATTCGTCAATGTAATGTAGGCATGTATTCCGAATATAGTCATACATGCTAATGAAAAATAACTTGCATGACATCTTCTGTCCTACCCTCCCGTGGTAGCGGGGTCCTAATGGAAACTAAGGGATATTAAGGCCTCCTTTTAATAGAGAACCAGAACAAAGCATTAACACATAGTGAATACATGAACTCCTCAAACTACGGTCATCACCGGTAAGTATCCCGATTATTGTCACTTCGGGGTTAACGGATCATAACATATAATAGGTGACTATAGACTTGCAAGATAGGATCTAGAACTCTCATATATTGATGAAAGCATAATAGGTTCAGATCTGAAATCATGGCACTCGGGCCCTAGTGACAAGCATTAAGCATAGCAAAGTCATAGCAACATCAATCTCAGAACATAGTGGATACTAGGGATCAAACCCTAAGAAAACTAACTCGATTACATGATGAATCTCATCCAACCCATCACCGTCCAGCAAGCCTACGATGGAATTACTCACGCACGGCGGTGAGCATCATGAAATTGGTGATGGAGGATGGTTGATGATGACGACGACGACGAATCCCCCTCTCCGGAGCCCCGAACGGACTCCAGATCAGCCCTCCCGAGAGGATTTTGGGCTTGGCGGCGGCTCCGTATCATAAAACGCGATGATTTCTTCTCTCGTATTTTTTCTCCTCGAAAGCAGTTATATAGAGTTGGAGTTGGAGTCGGGAGGTCTCCAAAGGGCCCACGAGGTAGGGGGCGCGCCATAGGGGGGGCGCCCCCCACCCTCGTGGCAAGGGTGTGCCCCCTGGTCTTCATATTTGGCGAGGATTTTTTATTATTTATTGTAAGATATTCCGTGGAGTTTCAGGTCATTCCAAGAACTTTTGTTTTCTGCACATAAAACAACATCATGGCAATTCTGCTGAAAACAGCGTCAGTTCGGGTTAGTTCCATTCAAATCATACAAGTTAGAGTCCAAAACAAGGGCAAAAGTGTTTGGAAAAGTAGATACGACGGAGACGTATCAACTCCCCCAAACTTAAACCCTTGCTTGTCCTCAAGCAATTCAGTTGAAAAACTGAAAGAAATAAAGAAAAACTTTTACAAACTCTGTTTGCTCTTGTTGTTATAAATATGTCAAGCTAGCATTCAAGTTTTCAGCAAAGATTATAACTAACCATATTTGCAATAATTCTCAGGTCTCATGATTACCCATATCAATAGCATAATCAACTAGCAAGCCATAATAATAAATCTCGGATGACAACACTTTCTCAAAACAATCATAATATGATATAACAAGATGGTATCTTGCTAGCCCTTTCTGAGACTGCAAAACATAAATGTAGAGCACCTTTAAAGATCAAGGACTGACTAGACATTGTAATTCATGGTAAAAGAGATCCAATCATAGTCACACCCACCGTAAACTAACAATAATGAATGCAAATGACAGCGGTGCTCTCCAACTGGTGCTTTTTAATAAGAGGATGATGACTCAACATAAAAGTAAATAGACAGGCCCTTCACAGAGGGAAGCAGGGATTTGTAGAGGTGCCAGAGCTCGGTTTTGAAATAGAGGTGAATAATATTTTGAGCGGTATACTTTCATTGTCAACATAACGACCAAGAGATGGTGATATCTTCCATGCTACACACATTATAGGTGGTTCCCAAACATAATGGTAAAGTTTATACTCCCCCTCCACCAACAAACATCAATCCATGGCTTGCTCGAAACAACGAGTGCCTCCAACATACATCAGGTCCCATGGGGAGTTTTGTTTGCAATTATTTTGATTTAGTTTGCATAAAGCATGGGACTGGGCATCCCGGTGACCAGCCATTTATCTCGTGAGTGAGGAGCGGAGTCCACTCCTCTTGAGAATAACCCGCCTAACATGGAAGATACAGACAACCCTAGTTGATACGTGAGCTATTCGAGCATACAAAACAGGATGATTATTTGAAGGTTTAGAGTTTGGCACATACAAATTTACTTGGAACGGCAGGTAGATACCGCATATAGGAAGGTATAGTGGACTCATGTGGAATAACTTTGGGGTTTAAGGGATTGGATGCACAAGCAGTATTCCCGCTTAGTACAGGTGAAGGCTAGCAAAAGACTGGGAAGCGACCAACTAGAGAGCGACAACAGCCATGTACATGCATTAAAATTAATAAACATTGGATGCAAGCATGAGTAGGATATAATCCACCATGAACATAAATATCGTGAAGGCTATGTTGATTTGTTTGAACTACATGCGTGAACATGTGCCAAGTCAAGTCACTTAAATCATTCAGAGGAGGATACTACCCTATCATACCACATCATAACCATTTTAATAGCATGTTGGCACGCAAGGTAAACCATTATAACTCATAGCTAATCAAGCATGGCACAAGCAACTATGATCTCTAATTGTCATTGCAAACATGTTTATTCATAACAAGCTGAATCAAGAAAGATGAACTCATCATATTTACAAAAACAAAAGAGGCCGAGTTCATACCAACTTTTCTCATCTCAGTCAGTCCATCATATATCATCATAATTGCCTTTCACTTGCACGACCGAACGGTGTGAATAATAATAAGAGTACACGTGCATTGGACTAAGCTGGAATCTGTGAGCATTCAATAAACAGGAGAATACAAGGCAATATGGGTTCTTTTGTCAGATAAACAATAATTCATATAAGAGCCATTTCAACAATTTAATCATGGTCTTCTCCTACTGACCCCCAAAGAAAACAAAAGAAATAAAACTATTTACACTGGAAAGCTCCCAACAAGCAAAAGAAGAACGAGAAATCTTTTCGGGTTTTCTTTTTAATTACTACTACAAGCATGGAAAGTAAATTAATTAAAAGCTACCACTATGTTTTTTGGTTTTTCTTAAGGTTTATTAAACACACAAGAAGAAAGCATAAAAGGAAATAAACTAGCATGGATGATACAATGAAAAAGTATGAGCACCGACATCTAGCAATGAGTGTGTGTGAACATAAATGTAACGTCGGTGAGAAATACATACTCCCCCAAGCTTAGGCTTTTGGCCTAAGTTGGTCTATGGCCACGGCTAGCCTGGCTGATATCCATAATAATAGTTGTTGGGGTCGTACTGTGATGCAGCGGCTATCGCCTCCTGAGCTGCAGTGTGGCGACGAGCGGCCTCCGCTCTCCTGTCGTACTCATCTGCCTCCTCTCTGGTAATATTATATCCTCCTCTTGCCTGATGATCAAAGAAAGAAAGAGCAGGGAGAGTAATATGGATAGCACGACGTCTGTCAAAGATTAGTCGGTACTGGAGAGGCGATTCGTTCCTCTTGACAAAATTGTGAGAAACCATAGAATCAAAATCTAAATAAGTAGGAGGCAACTCCATGTCTCCTTCATGAACGTCTATCTCAAGAAATTTAGCTAAGCGGGTTGCATAAATTCCTCCAAAGAAATCTCCATTATATCTATTATGATGCAACCTACGAGCTACAATGGCTCCCATATGATAAGATTGGTCTCCTGACACAGCACTCCTGAGAATGCTAAGGTCAGGGACACACATGTGACATGCTTCATCCTTAGCATTTATGCACCTACCTATGAGGAGAGCAAAATAATTTATAGCAGGAAAGTGAATGCTCCCTATGGTAGCTTGCGTTATATCTCTAGATTCCCCTACAGTTATACTAGCAAGAAAGTTTCTAAATTCAGATTTAGGGGGATCCCTAACACTACCCCATTGTGTAAGTTTGCAAGCAAAAGTGAAATCCTCTAAGTCCATGGTATAAGATTTGTTATAAAGATCAAACATGACTGAAGGAGGATTACCTTGGAACATTTTCTTCCTTGAAGAACCACCTTGGAACATTTTCCAAAGCATATTTCTTCTTCTGAAAAATTCTGAATTTTTTTAGTAACTTCAAAATAAAAGTAAACCAAACTCAATAATATTGATAGCAACTACTCCTACAAGTTCCTAGAGCCTTTATCATGCATCAAAACTACTTTTGACCATATAAATTTGACATGCACGCTCAAGAACAGGGTCACCTAAGCAGCAAAAATTTGCAATGAATAAAGCACTAGAACAAAAACTAATTGGACCAATGGAGGAGTCACATACCAAGGAACAATCTCCCCAAGCAGTTTTGTGAGAGGTGCTTTGAGCAAGGAGATCGAAAATGGCAGCAAAGAGGGCTGTAACTCGTGCTTGAGTTAGTTTTTCGTGTTTGTGGGAGGAAGAATAAGAGGATGGGTGCAGGAATAAGTGGAGGAGGGCCACCGTGGGCCCACGAGGCAGGGGGGACGCCCTAGGGGGTGGGCGCGCCCTCCACCCTCGTGGAAAGGTGGTTGGCCCCCTGGTGTGTTCTTTGTTCCATAAATCCTCAAATATTCTATAAAAATCATATTTAATTTTCAGGGCATTTGGAGAACATTTATTTTCGAGGTATTTTTATATTGCACGGATAATGAGATAACAGACAGAAAATTATTTATTTTTACTTTATTTCAACTAAATAACAGAAAGTATAGAGAGGGTATAGAAGGTTGTGCTTCTAGTTTCGTCCATCTCATGCTCGTCAAAAGGAATCCACTAACAAGGTTGATCAAGTATTGTTAACGAACTCATTCCGATTAACATGAAACCGGAGAAATTTCGAATTACACCAGGTTACCTCAACGGGGATATGCACATCCCCAATAATAAGTATATCATATTTCTTCTTGACAGTAGGAAGAGGAAATTCAAAACCTCCAAATATAATCGATGGATTTTTTCCGATAGAATTGATACTATGAACTTGAGGTTGTTTCCTCGGAAAGTGTACCGTATGCTCATTACCATTAACATGAAAAGTGACATTGCCTTTGTTGCAATCAATAATAGCCCCTGTAGTATTAAGAAAAGGTCTTCCAAGAATAATAGACATACTATCGTCCTCGGGAATATCAAGAATAACAAAGTCCGTTAAAATAGTAACGTTTGCAACCACAACAGGCACGTCCTCACAAATACCGACAGGTATAGCAGTTGATTTATCAGCCATTTGCAAAGATATTTCAGTAGGTGTCAACTTATTCAAGTAAAGTCTACGATATGAAGAGAGAGGCATAACACTAACACCGGCTCCAAGATCACATAAAGCAGTTTTAACATAGTTTCCTTTAATGGAGCATGGTATAGTAGGTACTCCTGGATCTCCAAGTTTCTTTGGTATTCCACCCTTAAAAGTATAATTAGTAAGCATGGTGGAAATTTCAGCTTCTGGTATCTTTCTTTTATTTGTAACAATATCTTTCATGTACTTAGCGTAAGGATTCATTTTGAGCATATCAGTCAATCGCATACGCAAAAAGATAGGTCTAATCATTTCAGGAAAGCGCTCAAAATCCTCATCATCTTTTTTCTTGGATGGTTTGGGAGGAAAAGGCATGGTTTTCTGAACCCAAGGTTCTCTTTCTTTACCATGTTTCCTAGCAACAAAATATTTCTTATCATAATGTTGATTCTTTTATTGTGGGTTATCAAGATCAACAGCAGGTTCAATTTCTACATACGTATCATTACTAGGTTGAGCATCATTATGAACATCATCATTAACATTTTCATTAGTTTCATGTTCATTACCAGATTGTGTTTCAGCATCAGACATAGATATACCATTTGGATTATCAGGTGGTTCAGCAATAGGTTCACTAGAAGTTTGCACAGTTCTATCACTTTTCTTTTTCTTCCTTTTAAAAAACTAGGTGCATCAATATTATTTCTCTGAGAATCTTGCTCAATTCTCTTAGGGTGGCCTTCAGGATACAAAGGTTCCTGAGTCATTCTACCAGTTCTAGTAGCCACTTTAATAGCATAATTATTTTTCTTACTATTCATCTCATTGAGCAATTCCCTTTTGAGCGTTAAGTACTTGTTCTACTTGAGTGGTAACCATAGAAGCATGTTTGCTAACTAGTTTAAGTTCACCTCTAATATTAGCCATATAATCACCCAAGTATTTAATCATATCAGCATCTTGTTTTAATTGTCTACCAAAATAAGCATTGAAGTCTTCTTGCTTAAACATAAAATTATCAAACTCATCCAAGCATTGACTAGCAATTTTAGCAGGAGGGATTTCAGCTTTATCATATCTATAGAGAGAATTTACCTTTACTACCTATGTCGGGTTATCAGGGTCTGGAGGTTCTTCAATAAATAAAGGATTAAGATCATATGTTTCTTCAATAGGCGGTAAATTAAGACCATGTATTTCTTCAATAGGAGGTAAATTCTTAACATCTTCAGCTTTAATACCTTTTTCTTTCATAAATTTCTTTGCCTCTTGCATATCTTCGGGACTGAGAAATAGAACACCTCTCTTCTTCGGAGTTGGTTTATAAATAGGATCATTAATTGGAGCAGGAGCTGGCTCAGGAGGTGCCCAATTATTTTCATTTGTCAACATATTATTCAATAAGATTTCAGCTTCATCCGGTGTTATTTCCCTGAAAATAGAACCAGCACAACTATCCAGGTAGTCTCTGGAGGCATCGGTTAGTCCATTATAAAAGATATCAAGTATTTCATTTTTCTTAAGAGGATGATTAGGCAAAGCATTAAGTAACTTGAGAAGCCTCCCCCAAGCTTGTGGGAGACTTTCTTCTTTAATTTGCACAAAGTTGTATATTTCCTTTAAAGCAGCTTGTTTCTTATGAGCAGGGAAATATTTAGCAGAGAAATAATAGATCATATCCTGGGGACTACGCACACAACCAGGATCAAGAGAATTAAACCATATCTTAGCATCACCCTTTAATGAGAACGAAAATATTTTAAGGATATAAAAGTAGAGAGATCTCTCATCATTAGTGAACAGGGTGGCTATATCATTTAATTTAGTAAGATGTGCCACAACAGTTCCAGATTCATAGTCACGAAAAGGATCAGATTCAACCAAAGTAATTATATCAGGATCAACAACGAATTCATAATCCTTATCAGTAACACATATAGGTGAAGTAGAAAAAGCAGGGTCAGGTCTCATCCTAGCATTTAGAGATTGCTTATTCCATTTAGCTAATAACCTTTTGAGTTCATATCTATCTTTGTAAGCTAAAATAGCTAAAGAAGCTTCTTGATCAAATAAATAACCCTCAGGAATAACAAGTGATTCTTCATCATCACTTTCATCTTCATAATCAGATTCAATATTTTCAATCTCTCTAGCCCTAGCAAGTCGTTCCTCGAGAAAATCACTAAGTGGCATAGTAGTATCAGGCATAGAAGTAGTTTCATCATAAGTATCATGTATAGCAGAAGTAGCATCATCAATAACATGCGACATATCAGAACGAATAGCAGAAGCAGGTTTAGGTGTCGCAAGCTTACTCATAACAGAAGGTGAATCAAATGCAGAGCTAGATGGCAGTTCCTTACCTCCCCTCGTAGTTGAGGGATAAATTGTTGTCTTAGCGTCTTTCAAATTCTTCATAGTGTCCAGCGGATATAAATCCCAAGTGACTCAAAGAATAGAGCTATGGTCCCCGGCAACGGCGCCAGAAATTAGTCTTGATAACCCACAAGTATAGGGGATCGCAACAACTTTCGAGGGTAGAGTATTCAACCCAAATTTATTGATTCGACACAAGGGGAGCCAATGAATATTCTCAAGTATTAGCAGCTGAGTGGTCAATTCAACCACACCTGGAAACTTAGTATCTGCAACAAAGTGTTTAGTAGCAAAGTAATATGATAGTGATGGTAACAGTAACAAAAGAGTAATGAAAGCAAAGTAATGTTTTTGGTATTATGTAGTGATTGTCCATGCCACGCCTTTGTCCTTAGCTTCTTGAAGGGGTTCCACATCCTCTTGTCCATGCCACGCCTTTGCTGAACTTTCTGAAATACGCTAGATAAAAATATTAGTCCAACAAGAGATATGTTGACATTAATTACCAAAATCACCCAAGGAGCATTTGTGCTTTCAACAGGATTATTCCGCTTTCGTTTCCATGTGTCCTTAGTACTAACACCACCCCCTGTTATTTTGTGTTCTTTCCTCTTTCTCTGTGCCATGTTAAGTCAAGCCGACAAGAAAAATGAATAACAATTTAGTTCTTTTGAACAAATTGATGCTGATACGGACGAACTGAACTTTGATGTTAGACAACCACATGATAGGAGGATGTAATATGTACGAAAAACAAGACGACATGAGATAATCAGAACTATGATGTGTAAACTAAGAAGAAGACATTTCACTAAATTAGAAGCAATGCAATGGAAGGTAGACACCATATGAAAGATGCTACAAATATCGCTCTGCCAAGTTAACAGTGTCTCGTCATAACTGGCGTTTAAACAAATGTGAAGCAGTACAGGAAATAAATCATATGCAAGATGCAAACAACATCACACTACCAAGTTAAAGGTCTCTCGTCATTAGTGCCATTGCATATTCAAAGCTTATGATGTGTAAACTAAGCAGAAGGCATTTCAACAAATTAGAAGCAATGAAAGCTAGATACTGAAGGAAATATGCCCTAGAGGCGATAATAAAGTTGTTATTTATATTTCCTTATATCATGATAAATGTTTTATTCATGCTAGAATTTTATTAACCGGAAACTTAGTACATGTGTGAATACATTGACAAATAGAGTATCCCTAGTATGCCTCTACTTGACTAGCTCGTTAATCAAAGATGGTTAAGTTTCCTGACCATAGACATGTGTTGTCATTTGATGAACAGGATCACATCATTAGAGAATGATGTGATGGACAAGACCCATCCGCTAGCTTAGCATAATGATCGTTTAGTTTTATTCCTATTGCTTTCTTCATGACTTATAGATGTTCCTCTGACTATGAGATTATGCAACTCCCATTTACCGGAGGAACACTTTGTGTGCTACCAAACGTCACAACGTAACTGGGTGATTATAAAGGTGCTCTACAGGTGTCTCCGAAGGTACTTGTTGATTTGGCATAGATCGAGATTAGGATTTGTCACTCCGTGTATCGGAGAGGTATCTCTGGGCCCTCTCGGTAATGCACATCACCATAAGCCTTGCAAGCAATGTGACTAATGAGTTAGTTAGGGGATGATGCATTACGGAAGGAGTAAAGAGACTTGCCAGTAACGAGATTGAACTAGGTATGATGATACCGACGATCGAATCTCAGGCAAGTAACATACCGATGACAAAGGGAACAACATATGTTGTTATGAGGTTTGACCGATAAAGATCTTCGTAGAATATGTAGGAGCTAATATGAGCATCCAGGTTCCGCTATTGGTTATTGACCGGAGATGTGTCTCGGTCATGTCTACATAGTTCTCTAACCTGTAGTGTCCGCACGCTTAACATTCGATGACGATTTGTATTATGAGTTATGTGATGTGACACCCGGATAATTAGTTTACAGTAACCCCACGTTAATTATGCCATGTAACCCTAATTACAAAGATCAATTTCCCCTGGATAAAATTCAAACCCAAATTCAAATTTAATTAGCAAGTGAAATTATTACTTCCTCAAACATTACAATAAAAATGTAGGTTTGGTTGCAAATTTGCACTAACTATTTTTCATGCATAAAACACCATTATTTGACTCACCTAGTAATCCCTAGGAAAATTATAAAGAGGTCCCACATCAACTAAAATAGCCTTTTAAAATAAACATATATATAATTAAGTCCATTTGACCTCAAAATATTTTGGACCACTCCTAGTTATGACCTAGTATTTAAGTGCCAAGTTGCTTACTAAACTAAGATCAGTTGATAGTAAAATAAATGACAAAACAAAAAAAGGAAAGGAAATTCCTCGGGGCACTGGGCCTAAGTGCACAGTGCACCGGCCCAGCCCACGTCATCTCCTCCCCACCTTCTCTCCTCCACCTGGCGCACCCGACCGCGTCGGACGTCGTCCCTGCCGCACCAGCTCGCTGCCACGTCGCTACACTTGATCGTGGGGGGATAAGGTTGCCAGCGTCGACCCCCTGGTCCTCGCGAGGTCTTCCCCCCTCTCCACCTCGCTCTCCCTGCCTGCTCTGCCTCGCCCGACGCAGCCGCCGCCATCATCGGGGATTCGTCGCCTTGTGTAGCCACTGGCCTCCCCGTGACTCGCAACCATGTCCGACCGCTCCGTCCTGCTCCTCAATGACGCCTGCACCGACCTGTACAAGCCGAACGCCTCTACATCGCCGGATCGGCCCCCTCATCCTCCCCTGCATCCGTTGGTTCTCAGCGTCGATTTCGACGCCGTCACTGTGTCCCGCGCCTCCCCGAGCCCTCCACGAGCTCTTCTGCGAGCCTTCGGTCCTCTGTGACCATCTCCCTCTCCTTCATGTGCCCTCTAACATCGTCTTCTACTAGCTCCACCTGTAGTCGCCGCCGGCCACCGCCGCATCCGTCGTTCCTGACTACGCCCCCAACCCCACTTCCCGCACCGCGGCCCTGGTTTGCCACGCCCGGGCCACCGCGCCCCACTTCATCCCGGCGCCGCTGCTCCTCTCCTGCGTCGTCGCTCACCCTCGCCGGCTCTGTCCGCCGCTGGCCACGCTGCTTCCGCGCTGCTCCCCCGCCCGCGTCCTCGCTCACCCCGCTGCACCATTGCCGCCCGCTATGGGCCGCATGCGCCCCGGCCACATCCCCTGCCAACGCCCACGCCCATGGCTACCGAGTGCACCCGCCCGCACGTCCACCCTGCCGTAACCGCCGGCGGCCGCGCCGTTGGCCGCGCCCGGGCCCAGCGCCCGGCTCGCTCCGGTGGGTGCTCGTGGCCGTGCCCACGAGCCCGCACACTCGTTAGTCCCCGCTGGGCCAATGACATATGGGCCCCAGCGCCCAAAAAGAAAAAACATAATAATAATAACATTAATTAATTAACTTAATTAATTCCCTATTTAGCTAACTAGTTAACTTAGTTAGACTAATAGATAAATCTAAACGGTCAATGACAGGGGCCCCATCCCTGTTGACCAGTCAAACATTGACTGGTCAACTGGGCCCCCTTGGCCCACATGTCAGCTGAGGGAGTCCTGGACTAAGGGGTTCTCGGGCGTCTGGCCTGTTATCCATGGGCCGAACTGATGGGTTGTGAAGACATGAAGGCCGAAGACTGCACCGTGTCTAGATTGGACTCTACTCTGCGTGGAAGGCAAGCTAGGTCACCGAAGATTCCTTCTTATGTAACCGACTCCATGTAAACCCTAGATCCCCTCGGTGTCTATATAAACCGAAGGGAGTAGTCTGGAAAGGACATCACATATACTCATTACCATACCCACATAGGCTAGACTTCTTGGGTTTAGCCATTACAATCTCGTGGTAGATCCACTCTTGTAACACTCATATTCATCAATATCAATCAAGCATGACGTAGAGTTTTAACTCCATAGAGAAGGCCCGAACCTAGGTAAACACGGTGCCCCCCGTCTCTTGTTACCATTGATCCTAGACGCACAGTTCGGGACCCCCTACCCGAGATCCGCCGGTTTTGACACCGACATTGGTGCTTTCATTGAGAGTTCCACTGTGCCGTCGATGAAAGGCTCGATGGCTCGCCTTGTCATTAAAGACAATATTACCACAGGGGTAGTTTTGGCCTCGGGCCAAACTCTCCGACTGGGCGACTTTACTATGATCGCCCGTTCGGCCGCAGGGCCGACGATGACCTCTCGGGCCATCGAAAATCCCCTTCGCATCAACTCCGAGCACTCCAAGCAGATGGATCCGGTTGAGTTTTCGTCCTTAAATGAGCTCCTAGATCACACCGCTGCTTTGGGAATCGCCACAGATTACGATCAGATCAGGCCTAAAACCGATCAAGGAGAAACCGAAATCCCACCGGCCACCCACCAGATCGCGGCAGTCCTGTAGCGAGACAGCGAGTCTTCTTCTATATTGAAGACGGACTATGTTCGGGTTGCCGTTCATGAAGAGCCGGATACTCACCCACGAAAGGACGCAACCAGCCCTCTGAACATAGCATCGGACGGCGATTCCAAACAATCAGAAGATATTCCGGAACCTGGACTGTCTAGTCTGGAAGGTCGTCGGACTCCGGACAACCGGTTAGGTCGGGGTTCGGATTTAATTCCACCCACCCACCCGGATATAGAGGCTCTCATGAGCATAAAACAACAATCTCAGGAGAAGGTCCACCACTTTTGGGCCAGATTCCTCCTTGTCAAGGACAAGGTAAAGGATTGCCGTGACGAGGACGCAATATCAACGTTCTGCAAAAACTATGCGGACGAAGGAATCCTCAACGCCATCAATCGCCGCCGCATACTAAAATTTGCTGACTTAGCAACCATTGTACAAAAATACTGCGCGATGGAAAGCGCCTGGGAAACTCGGGCAGCTCGCTGGGAACCACTAGTCCCAACCCAACTTCCCCTACAGGCGAAAAGGGCGTACCCTCATGGCACTCCCAATCCAACAATCAAAAAACACAAAGCCACTACATGGCAAGGCACTGTTCTGGAAGGGTGGATCGATGGCCCATGCAAAATACATACAACAACAGATACCGTGGCAACCCACAACCTTAGAGCATGTTGGATACTATGACAGGTAGCCAAGAGCGGCGAGGACATCCTTATCAAGGACGCCCCAGAACAACACCCCCAGAAGAAGACGACCCAAGAGTATTGACAGTCTTCGAGACATTCGCTTCAAATAACAAGCACAAAAGAGCACTTCACAAGCTCAATGAAGTCTGCCAAATTGCTGTAATAAACCCATGGAACGACACGGTTATAACATTCAGTGTCGGTGACAAACCAAAGTACAGAACAACACGAGCACCAGCCGCGTTAGTCCTCGGCCCCATCGTTGATGGGTTCCGACTCACCAAGGTCCTCATGGACGGCGGCGGCGGATTAAATCTCATTTATGAGGACACACTCCATAAAATGGAAATAGACAGGAGTCGCATCAAACAAAGTAACACAACCTTCCGGGGAATTATTCCTAGCCGGGAGGCGCTGTGCGCGGGCAAAATCACACTTGATGTGGTATTCGGATCACCGGAGAACTATCGGTCCGAAGAAATAGCCTTCCAGGTGCCCCTTTCAACAGCGGATATCACGTCCTGTTGGGGTGGGATGCTTTTACACGTTTCCAAGCTATACCTCAGTACGGATATATGAAGCTCAAAATGCCCAGACCAAACGGTATAATCACTCTCGTCAATGATCTGGACATAGCACTCCGCGCTGAAAACAAAACCGCATCTTAGCCCTGGAGGCGCTATCCGAAGCCCTCATGGCCGAAGAATTAACCGCACTACGCTCCACAGTGGACAAGGACAACACGATCCTCGACAAATGCCCCAAATCCACCTCTTTCAAACCAGCAGAGGAAATAGTCAAATTCCAGGTCCACCCAACAAACCCCAAGAAGACATCATCCATCAGAGCTCAACTGAACCCAACAGTTGATGCCGCACTATGAGAATTCCTGCGCGAAAACTGGGACATATTTTCCTGGCACCCTTCGGACATGCCAGGGATCCCACGTAAGCTGGCCGAACATAGCCTCAATATATTAAAGGGGTTTAAACCGGTTAAGCAAACACCGCGGCGCTTTTCTGAACCCAAGCGACAAGCCATGGGGGAGGAGCTGGCCAAACTCATCGAGGCCGGATTCATTAGAGAAATTAAACATCCAGACTGGCTGGCAAACCTAGTGATGGTACTAAAGAAGGACAAATCCTGGCGCCTGTGCGTTGATTTCAAAGACCTCAACAAAGCCTGCCCTAAGGATCCCTTCCCCCAGCCCCGCATTGATCAAATGATTGACGCCACCGCAGGACACGACTCACTGTGTTTCCTTGATGCATACTCCGGATACCACCAAATCAAAATGAAAGAATCCGATCAAGCTACAACAACATTCATTACCCCATACGGGCCATTTTGCTTCAATACCATGCCCTTTGGGCTCAAGAACACCGGCGCCACATATCAACGCATGATTCAAACATGCCTGGAGAAACAGATTGGCAAAATACTAGAAGCTTACGTTGATGACATAGTCATCAAAACCAGGCACGTGGAAACACTAATAGACGACTTATGTCACACCCTAGCTAGTTTAAGCATTAGAGTGTGCATCATGTTTAAATTCCTTTTAAATTTGAAATGGGGATGACAGAACCCCCAGCACCCCCCTGGAACAACTAGGGTTTACTAAAAACTTTTTCAATGAACCTGAAATGCCCTTCTAAAAAGCCCACCATTTTTGTTTTGGGTTAAAACCTTTGACAAAAATGGTGCACATTTTTCTAGGACATCTAAGGTCATTGGATTAATCCTTATGGTATTTGCATTTGGGCATTTAAATGCTATAAAATATTTTAAATGCTCAAATAATCATAAACTAAAATGTTTGCTGCTAGATATATTCTAAGCAGTGGCCATGATTAATTTTATGATTTATGGTAATGCCCTGGCATTTTTAATAAAGCCCTGAAGTTACAGAAATAATAAATAAATAAATAAACAGAAAAGGAGAGAAAGAATAGGGACTTACCTGGCGCAGCCCACCAGCCCACCCGGCTCGGCCCAGTCCACTGGCTCATGCCAGTCGTCCTCCTCCTCTCGCCAGGAGGACGAGGAGCGCGTGGCCGGCGCCCGCGGCCACACGCCGGCCACCTCCTGCTTCCGCCGACGCCCTAGAGGCGTCTACGACTGCCATGCCGACCCCCACGTCTCCCTCTCTTTATTCCCACTCTCCCCGTGGCCTCTCCCTCTCTCTGGCTCTCTCCCCATCTCCCTGCCGAGCATAGCCGTCGTCGCCGACAAGCTCCACCAGAGCCACCACCGTCCATTCGTTGCATCGTCATGCCAGGAAGCTCCGCCGTCGTCGACTACATCAAGTGGGCCGAGCCCCGAGCGCTCGCTCGCCCCGGAGACGCTGCACCGAGCTCGTCCTCAACTCCAGCCACCGGAGATCCCCTTCGCCGTCCCCACCGCATCAACTCATCCCCGACCTCTCCGACTGCCTCGACGAGACCCTCGTGAGCTCAGCCACCTCCCCACCCTCTCCGTTCTCTCTCTCAAGCCCCGTAGCGACCGCACATAGCTCACTCGCACGCACCGCCGTGGAGCTCGTCACCGACGAGGCTCCGGCCACCCAATGGCCACGCCACCCTGTCCACTAGTCCTACCGCACCTCCAGGAGCTCAACGCACCAATCCACGTGCCTCCCCGTGCCCCCTAGCGACTAGCTCGACCTCACCCGAGCTCCGACCGCCGCCAAACTCGTCGCCGGCGATGTTTCCGGCCACCCCAGCTCCACCCACTGCCACCACTCAACGCGGCTTCCTCCCCGCATCACGTAGATAGTCTCCGCCGCCCTTTTGGTCGCCGGAGTGCAAATCCCGTGCTGCCCCGCCACGTCTGGCCTCGCCGGCGGCTAGATGCCGGCGAGTTGACCATGTTTGACCCTGTGTGGGACCAGGTTGACCCCCCTGAGTCTATGACATGTGGGGCTGGTCTGCTAATTAGTTTAGGATTAGTTTTAACTAATTTTAATTAGTTTAGTCACTGACATGTGGGCCCAGGCCCCACTGACAGCTAATTAGTTTTAATTTAATTCTGTTAATTAGCTGAGTCACTGATAGACAGGGCCCACCAGTCAGGTTTGACCTGGCTGACCCAGTTGACCCGTTGACGTCACACCTATGTCATGCTGACGCATTAATTCAATTACTGGATTTATTCTTTAATAGGAAATTCTAGAAAATAGCCAAAACTTTTAAAAATCATAGAAAATCAACCATAGCTCCAAATGCAAAGATTTATATATGAAAAATCATCAGAAAAATTCAATCTATCCATCTGTAATGGTTTCATGCATGACAAAACAAGTTAACCTTGCTGTTTAAGCAGAATAAGATAATACACTAATAAGGCTATGTTTAATGAGCTAACATTTGAATCTTTGATTCAAATGAGTTCATCCCCTTCTGTTTTAGCTTGCATTAGGCCAAGACACTTTCATCTTGCCATGTCATAGCATGCATCATATTGTTGCATATTGCCATGTGTTGATTATGTTCGCTGTGTCTTTCGTGGTAGGTTCTGCCTCCGAGGATAACCCCGAGTATCCGTCTGAAGGGCAGTACCCTACTACCACTACAACAGGCAAGCAACCCATTGATCATTCCGATACAAACCCATGTTCTCGCTTCTGCTCTTGTTTACTGCATTAAGACAACGTGATTCAAACTGCTGTGTGCTACGGTAGTTGAACCCTTATCCTCTGCATGACCTGTCATTGCCACAGTAACTAGATGAAACCCACTAGCATGTGTAGGAGTTGATTGAGCCATGTATGTGATTCCTACCTTGCTATGCCTGCTATGCTTAGAGTTGTGTCAGGTCTGGTTCATCTGGGTGATGGGCTAGAGTGAAATGATTATGTCGGTAATGTGAGGGATGTGTTGAACATGTTTTGGTAAAGGTATCGATGAGAGGCCATGTAGGAGTACATGGTGGGTTGTTTCATTGAGGCCGTCCATAAGAACTGAGATCTGTATGTGTGATTTAAGATGCAGTTACTACCATACATTGGGCCCGAAACCAATGGACCCTCTCGGCTTCTTAATCACCCTAGTACTCTGTCCAGGAGTTGCAAATAGTTTCTGGTGTTTGTAGGTTATGTGTTGGCGGCCGTGCGTAGCGCTGACCCTAGGGTGGGCTATGTTGCAGTAGATACACCGTGGAACGATGTACCGAGTCACCCGTTTGGTGCCTCGGGAACCCTGTTCACATCGTTCGGGGCCGTATGGGGAAACCTCGGCCGGACTCCCTGCGGATGGAACCTGGATAGGCGATACACCTGGACTAGAGACTTGAGTGTTTGGGTAGGCCGTGGCCGACACCCTCGTTGGGCTTCCGCTTGAAGGTTGCCGAGTATAAACGGCGGTAAGTGGTGAAAGCGTGTATGAAGAAGTACACCCCTGCAGGGTATAAACTATTCGAATAGCCGCGTCCGTGGTAAAGGACTACTTGGTTGCCTATACAGTTCATAGACAAGTTAATGGTTACTACTAAAAGACTCAAGATAAGTGTGAGTACCGAGGATGGCCCTCTCGTAGGATGACGAGGGAGGATCCTCGGTGGGGTATTGTGTTGGTGAGTAGTAGACTCGTGTGCGAAAACTATTTTACTAGTGGAGTTCCGTAGGATAGCCTAGCCAAGAGTCAAAGCTGGCTTGCTGCAATAACCCCACCACCTTCTTGAGAATGAGCATGTATAGTAGGTTCTGTTGTAAGACTTGCTGAGTACCTTTGTACTCATGTTTGCTTAATTACTGTTTTCAGATGACAACACTGCCCCCTCCGATGGGTTCTACGTAGACCTTGATGTCGACGAGTGACTAGCCACCCAGGTGGTGATCCTGGCCATGGAGGGCCCTATGTAGATAGACAGGCTTCGAGAAGCCTTCTTTCTTTCTAGTGTGTGTACTCAGACTAGTTGCTTCCGCTTGTGCTTGTATGATTGTATGACTTGAGTGTCAGGTCATGTGACCCCTACCTGTATGAACTTGTTATGTATGGCTCTCTGGAGCCTTTAAATAAAGTACTTGAGTTGTAGAGTTTTGTTGTGATGCCATGTTGTATGTACTCATATCGGGCATATTGTGTGTATGATTGAAATGCTTGGTATGAGTGGGATCCGACAATCTAGTTGTTTATCCTTGGCAGCCTTTCTTATGGGGAAATGTAGTCTAGTGTTCCTCGAGCCATAGTAGTCCGCTACAGCCCGGTTCACCGGAGTCCTGCTAGCCCAGCACTACTGCTCAGGACACTTGACTGGACGGCATGTGTTTCACTTTGTTCCTATGTCTGTCCCTTTGGGGAAATGTCACGTGGTGACATCCAGAGTCCTGCCTAGCCTGCTACAGCCCGGGTTCCCCGGAGTCCTGTTAGCCAGTGCTACATCCCGGGTTCACTCGTTGATGACCGACATGCTCGATGTGATTCATGTATGCCTGTATCCATAGGTCTATGCCACTTTGGGTTCACGACTAGCCATGTCGGCCCAGGTTCTCTGTCATATGGATGCTAGCGACACTATCATATACGTGAGCCAAAAGGCGCAAATGGTCCCGGGCCATGGTAAGGCGACACCCGTGGGATACCGTGCGTGAGGCCGCAATGTGATATGAGGTGTTACTGGCTAGATCGATGTGACTTGGAATCGGGGTCCTGACAGCGTTGGCATCAGAGCCGGACTGCCTGTAGGTTCGTTGAGCCAAACTGGTCGATGTCGAATCCAGAAATGTTTTAGTTATATGTAGGGGAATTGATTGTGGGAGGGAACGTAAGGCTCTTTTACTCCTTTACCTTATGCCCTCTGATCTGAGTCATTCTCTTCTCATTCAACGTGGGTTAAGGACTAGGCTCTCTTCTTCTGTCAGGTTCACGTGTTACTAATCCGTAGTAGCTTATAGGATTGTTGTTACAAGCCCCAGTTCAGTTTCTACTATTTCTAGTATGTTGCTAGTTGAATCAGAACCTTGATATGATATTGTTGAGTGGTATTGCAAACTGTTGTGAATGTCTCAAATCTTTTTCTGAGCATTTTCAGCTGTTATGCTGTCCAATTTTTCCCTAGAAATTCTAATGTCTTTGCATTGTGGTTGTGCTTTCAGATGGCCAGTCGTGCTCAAAACCAAGTGGTTCGCCTGACCCGGTGCCTCGACGTGCCCGGTCATACTGCTATGTTAGTCCGGGTAATGATCGAGACGGGTTACCGTTGGTATCCCGAATACACCATCGAAGAGCAATTCTGAGACTTTAATCAAAGCCAATATTTCTGCACCGTTAGGATATTTCCTTCTTATCCTGGATCTACCGAGCCCCTTCACTGTTCCTATGGCTCGGGGTTACTGTTGAGATGGCTGTGCAGGATGCTGCCTATTCCATGATGACCATCATGCGAGTCCGGACTGGCCTGCTTCGGAACACCGACTTTCGTTACATGCCAGCTTCACTTCCGGGAGCGCAAGGGTATCTCCAGGCTATCTATGCTGACTCCACTCAGGAGGACTCATTGACTCGTACCACTGCTGAGATGCTCAAGGATAAAGACCGAGAGAATCGGGCCTTGAGGCTGGAACTTTTCAACACCCGTGCTGATCATTGGGCCACATTGACTCGGTTTGCACCTGCGGTGCAAGCTGGATGTATGGATACAAGGGATCTGTATCCTGTGAGATCTGCTCTGCCAGACATGGTGGATTGGCGTGATGTGGGAGGCATCACCCCACCCCGTGGTCCCCGCAGGCCACCGTTTGTTGGTCCAAGACCTCATCCTAGCCCCTTTGGTCCACAAGCTCCTCAGGACCGTGTGTTCCCGGATGATCACGTTGAACTTCCAGGCTATGGAGGTGACTTCTATGAGGACTACTATGGAGCTGTCTGAGTTAGTAGTAGTACCACTAGTATTGTAATAGTTGTATCTTCACTGTCCTGCGTGACTTGTGGAATATGACTTTGTGTGTAATCAATTCTGGAGGTGTAGACAAATAATGTATAGGAGCTTGGAATGCCTCCGATGAGATGTAACGTCTTTCATCATAGTTGTATTGTAGCCTGGGCTTGTACTAAACTATGTATGGTGTGTATGACCGTTGGTATATATATGGCAGTTTTATATTACCATGACATACGGATGAACATCTCTGCATTCTGTGCTATCCATTACATTCTGCACTTCCTTGCTAAGTTTGAGCCATCCTTACCTAAACCGTTGTCTTGTTTTCTCCTAGGATGGTCAACACCCGCAGCAACCCTGCTGCCCCAGAGCAGGGGGAAGCCAGTGCAGCTAGGGGTGAAAATCTGCCTCACCCGCCTTCTCTGGCCGAAGTGATGCTGGAGGCGGAAAGAAACAAGCGTGAGACTAACCGCCTGCTGGAGCGGATTGAGTAGAAAACTGCACGCCATCAGCGAAATGACTTGGTGTCAATCAATGACTTTATCAAGCTGTACCCACCAAAGTTTAACCATTCTGTCGAGCCCCTCGACGCGGATGACTGGCTTCGCAGCATCACCCACAAGCTACGTTCTACCAACGTAGCCGAAGCCGACAAGGTTACTTATGCTACCTATCACCTTGAAGGCCCTGCTAGCCTTTGGTGGGAAAACTTTGAAGCTATGCGCCCGGTCGGTCAAATCACTACTTGGGCTGAATTTAGTGAGGCTTTCCGTGAGCATCACATTCCGGAAGGTCTCATGGATCGCAAGAGGGAGGAGTTCTGCAATTTCACCCAAGGAAGATTGACTGTGGATGCATATAGTCGTGAATTTAGGAATCTGGCATGATATGCTCCTGAAGAAGTATGTACCGACGCTAAGAAGCAGGCAAGGTTCCGCAAGGGACTTAGCCCTGAGCTTCGCCACGATCTTCGTCTGCACGAGTGCACCTCCTTTCAGAAGTTGGTCAACAAAGCCATTAGTGCTGAGTCAGGTCAGTCTGACTATGACGCTTCACGCAAGCACTCACATGATTTTGGCTCTTCATCCGGCTCTGGAGCTCAGAAGCGCCGGGTGTGGATCCCAAGCACGACACTGCCACCCAGGTTCATTCCAAGGCCATCCTTTGAGGCGCCTCGTCCCAACCAGCAGTTTGCACCGCCCAAGCCCTATGGTGGCCCCGCTGCTAATGCTACTCCACGTCCCAGTGTGGTGACGTGTTTCAAGTGTGGAGAGCCGGGTCACTATAGCCGAGAGTGTCCTCAGAACAACAACCCCAATCAATCTGGAAAGTCCGTTGGCCGTGGTAAGCCAGCGGGACAGACATTCTACGCCAAACCGGTCACCACTACACGTGGCCATGTCAACTATGTCTCAGCCGAGGAGGCTCACGAGGATCCTAACGTCGTTCTTCATACGCTCCTTGTTAACTGCCATCCGACATCTATTCTTTTCGATATTGGAGCATCTCATTCGTTCATATCCGAGAACTATGCTCGATTGCATAACACGACATTCTGTGACATGCCCACTTCCATGGTAATTCAAACTCCGGGTTCCAAATGGCAAACTTCTAGAGTAAGCCATGTGAACGAAATTCTTGTCGATAGACTTGTCTTCCTTGCATCCTTAATAGCTCTCAAGTCCTCGGACATAAACATCATCTTGGGTATGGACTGGATGTCAGCTCATTATGCTAAGATTGATTGTGCCACTAGAACCATTCAACTTACTCATTCATCGGGCAAGACAGTCAATGTCTTAACTCGAGTGGCCAAGCGTCAGCTTTACTCCCTAAATGCCAACCCCCTTCCAGACCTTGAGGATGTTCCGGTAGTCCGGGACTTCCCGGATGTCTTTCCCGAGGAATTGCCAGGTGTTCCACCTGACAGGGATGTCGAGTTCCTGATAGACCTTGTTCCAGGAACCATTCCAATTTCTAGAGGACCCTACAAGATGGCACCCTTAGAACTAGCCGAGCTTAAGAACCAACTCAATGAGTCCTTGAAAAAGGGTTTCATCCGTCCTAGTTCCTCTCCTTGGGCTTGCCCCGTCCTCTTTGTTAAGAAGAAGGATGGAACGGATTGAATGGTTGTAGATTACCGACCTGTCAACTTGGTCACCATCAAGAACAAGTATCCGCTTCCCAGGATCAACGATCTGTATGATCAGTTCGCTGGATCCTCAGTCTTTTCCAAGATGGATTTGAGGTTGGGCTACCATCAAATCAAAATCAGAAATGGGGACATTCCCAAAACGGCTTTTGTTACCTGTTATGGCCAATACGAGTACACCGTTATGTCCTTCGGTTTAACCAATGCCCCAGCCACCTTCTCCCGATTAATGAACTCGGTCTTCATGGAGTATTTGGATAAATTCGTCGTAGTTTATCTCGATGACATACTCATCTACTCCAAGAATGAAGAGGAACATGCCGAACATCTAAGGCTGGTATTGATGAAACTTCGAGAGCATCGCCTTTATGCCAAATTCTCCAAGTGTGAATTTTGGTTGCCAGAAGTGACCAATCTAGGACATGTAATCTCTGGTAAGGGTATTGGTGTCAATCCCGAGCGAGTTCAAGACGTCCTTGATTGGACTCCACCTGAGATGGTCAAGCAAGTCCGGAGCTTCCTTGGCTTAGTGAGCTATTGTCGCCGCTTCGTCGAGAATTTCTCCAAGGTTGCTAAACCTCTAACTGAACTCCTCAAGAAAGATAAAAAGTTCGAGTGGACCCCACAGTGTGAGTTCAGCTTTCAGGAACTGAAAAGTCGCCTGACATCTGCTCCGTACTGGTACCACCAGATTTCTCCAAGGACTTTGTTATCTATTGCGATGCCTCGCGACAAGGACTAGGTTGCATACTCATGCAGGATCGTCAGGTAATTGCCTATGCTTCATGACAATTACACCCACATGAGGAAAACTATCCCACACATGATCTAGAGCTTGCAGTTGTAGTCCATGCACTCAAAACTTGGTGACATTACCTCCTTGGTAATCGTTGCGAGATCTTCACCGATCACCAAAGTTTGAAATATATCTTCACCCAACCAGATTTGAATCTCAGGCAAAGACGTTGGGTCGAGTTGATCTCGAATTACGACTTAGGAATAACTTACACCCCGGGCAAAGCCAATGTCATGGCTGATGCGCTAAGTCATAAATCTTATTGTAACAACCTGATGTCACACCAAAGTCAACCACTTCTCCAAGAGGAATTTCGTAAACTCAATCTTCACATTGTTCCTCGAGGATTCCTATCTACATTGGTGGCGAAACCTACCCTTATGGATCAGATCATCAAGGCACAGAAGGTAGATCCGGGAATCTCCCGTATTAAGAGAAGCATTAAGAAAGGAGTCGCGAATTGTTTCTCCGTTGATGATCAAGGTGTCGTATACTTTGGAAACCTGAGGCGGCTGATCCTTAAGAAAGCTCATGAATCCCCTCTCACCATTCATCCCGGTAGTACTAAAATGTATCAAGACCTACGCCAGAGGTTTTGGTGGACTAGGATGAAGAGAGAAATCGCTCAATACATTGCTAATTGCGATGTTTGTCGTCGTGTTAAAGCAGAGCATCAACAGCCAGCTGGCACCCTTCAACCTTCGGCTATTCCCGAGTGGAAATGGGATAAAATCAGTATGGATTTCATCACTGGGTTTCCCAGGACCAAGAGAGGGAATAATGCCATCTTCGTCGTGATCGACCATCTTTCCAAGGTAGCCCATTTCCTACCTGTTCGTGAGAGTATCACCGCTAGCCAGCTAGCTGACTTGTACATCTCCCGAATAGTGTCTCTTCATGGTGTTCCATTGGAAATTAACTCAGACCGTGGGAGGCTCTTCACCTCTCGATTTTGGGAAAGTTTCCAAAATGCTATGGGAACTCGTCTCTCTTTTAGCACCGCCTTCCATCCTTAATCAAGTGGTCAAGTAGAACGAGTCAATCAAATTCTGGAAGATATTCTCCGAGCCTCTGTCATCTCGTTCGGAATGGGTTGGGAGAAATGCCTTCCATTCGTGGAGTTTGCTTACAACAATAGTTATCAAGCTAGCTTGGGCAAGGCTCCTTTCGAAGTTATCTATGGAGGAAAATGTCGAACGCCTCTTAACTGGTCAGAAACCGGGTAAAGACAACTCTTTGGCCCGGATATGATTCAGGAAGCAGAAGAACAGGTTCGCGTTATTCGTGAGAAATTGAAAACATCCCAATCTCGTCAAAAGAGTCAATATGATCGTAAACATAAGCTTATGACTTATGAAGTCGGCGAGAAGGCTTACCTTTGGGTTACTCCATTAAAGGGAACCCATCGTTTCGGTATCAAAGGCAAATTGGCTCCTCGTTACATTGGACCCTTTCGCATTCTCGCCAAATGAGGAGAAGTTGCCTACCAATTGGAACTACCTTCACATCTTTCCGGAGTTCACGATGTCTTCCACGTTTCTCAACTCAGGCGTTGCTTCGCGGATCCTATCCGTGGAGTGGACCACGAAACGCTTGATCTACAAGATAACCTCTCATATCGGGAATATCCCGTTCGTATCATTGATCAAGCCGAGCGTACCACTCGACGTCATAATATCAACTTTCTCAAGGTTCAATGGTCACACCATTCCGAGAAAGAAGCCACTTGGGAAAGGGAGGATCGTCTTCGACTCGAGTACCCCACCTTCTTTCCGGAGGATCCTAAATCTCGGGACGAGATTCTTTTGAGTGGGGGTGAGTTGTCACACCCTAGCTAGTTCAAGCATTAGAGTGTGCATCATGTTTAAATTCCTTTTAAATTTGAAATGGGGATGACAGAACCCCCAGCACCCCCCTGGAACAACTAGGGTTTACTAAAAACTTTTTCAATGAACCTGAAATGCCCTTCTAAAAAGCCCACCCTTTTTGTTTTGGGTTAAAACCTTTGACAAAAATGGTGCACATTTTTCTAGGACATCTAAGGTCATTGGATTAATCCTTATGGTATTTTCATTTGGGAATTTAAATGCTATAAAATATTTTAAATGCTCAAATAATCATAAACTAAAATGTTTGCTGCTGGATATATTCTAAGCAGTGGCCATGATTAATTTTATGATTTATGGTAATGCCCTGGCATTTTTAATAAAGCCCTGAAGTTACAGAAATAATAAATAAATAAATAAACAGAAAAGGGGAGAAAGAACAGGGACTTACCTGGTGCAGCCCACCAGCCCACCCGGCTCGGTCCAGTCCACTGGCTCATGCCAGTCGTCCTCCTCCTCTCGCCAGGAGGACGAGGAGCGCGTGGCCGGCGCCCGCGGCCACACGCCGGCCACCTCCTGCTTCCGCCGACGCCCTGGAGGCGTCTACGAGTGCCACGCCGACCCCCACGTCTCCCTCTCTTTCTTCTCACTCTCCCCGTGGCCTCTCCCTCTCTCTGGCTCTCTCCCCATCTCCCTGCCGAGCGCAGTCGTCACCGCCGACAAGGTCCACCGAATCCACCGCCGTCCATTCGTTGCATCGTCATGCCAGGAAGCTCCGCCATCGTTGACTACATCAAGTAGGCCGAGCCCCGAGCGCTCACTCGCCCCGGAGACGCTGCACCGAGCTCGTCCTCAACTCCGGCCACCGGAGATCCCCTTCGCTGTCCCCACCGCATCAGCTCATCCCTGCCCTTTCCGATTGCCTCGACGAGACCCCCGTGAGCTCAGCCACCTCCCCACCCTCTTCGTTCTCTCTCTCGAGCCCCGTAGCGACCACACATAGCTCACCCGCACGCACCGCCGCGGAGCTCGTCACCGACGAGGCTCCGGCCACCCAATGGCCGCGCCACCCTGTCCACTAGTCCTACCGCACCTCCAGGAGCTCAACGCACCAATCCACGCGCCTCCCCGTGCCCCCTAGCGACTAGCCTGACCTCACCCGAGCTCCAGCCGCCGCCAAACTCGTCGCCGGCGACGTTTCTGGCCACCCCAGCTCCACCCACTGCCACCACTCGACGCGGCTTCCTCCCCGCATCACGTAGATAGTCTCCGCCGCCCTTTTGGTCGCCGAGTGCAAATCCCGCACTGCTCCGCCGCGTCTGGCCTCGCCGGCGGCTAGACGCCGGTGAGTTGACCATGTTTGACCCTGTGTGGGCCCAGGTTGACCCCCCTAAGTCTACGACAGGTGGGGCCGGTCTGCTAATTAGTTTAGGATTAGTTTTAACTAATTTTAATTAGTTTAGTCACTGACATGTGGGCCCAGGCCCCGCTGACAGCTAATTAGTGTTAATTTAATTCTGTTAATTAGCTGAGTCACTAACAGACACGGCCCACCAGTCAGGTTTGACCTAGCCGACCCAGTTGACCCGCTGACGTCACACCTACGTCATGCTGACGCATTAATTCAATTACTGGATTTATTCTTTAATAGGAAATTCCAGAAAATAGCCAAAACTTCTAAAAATCATAGAAAATCAACCATAGCTCCAAATGCAAAGATTTATATATGAAAAATCATCAGAAAAATTCAATCTATCCATCTGTAATGGTTTCATGCATGACAAAACAAGTTAACCTTGCTGTTTAAGCAGAATAAGATAATACACTAATAAGGCTATGTTTAATGAGCTAACATTTGAATCTTTGATTCAAATGAGTTCATCCCCTTCTGTTTTAGCTTGCATTAGGCCAAGACACTTTCATCTTGCCATGTCATAGCGTGCATCATATTGTTGCATATTGCCAAGTGTTGATTATGTCCGGTGTGTCTTTCGTGGTAGGTTCTGCCTCTGAGGATAACCCCTGAGTATCCGTCTGAAGGGCAGTACCCTACTAACACTACAACAGGCAAGAAACCCATTGATCATTCCGATACGAACCCATGTTCTCGCTTCTTCTCTTGTTTACTGCATTAAGACAACGCGATTCAAACTGTTGTGTGCTACGGTAGTTGAACCCTTATCCTCTGCATGACCTGTCATTGCCACAGTAACTAGATGAAACCCACTAGCATGTGTAGGAGTTGATTGAGCCATGTATGTGATTCCTACCTTGCTATGCCTGCTATGCTTAGAGTTGTGTCAGGTCTGGTTCATCTTGGTGATGGGCTAGAGTGAAATGATTATGTCGGTAATGTGAGGGATGTGTTGAACATGTTTTGGTAAAGGTATCGATGAGAGTCCATGTAGGAGTACATGGTGGGTTGTTTCATTGAGGCCGTCCATAAGAACTGAGATCTGTATGTGTGATTTAAGATGCAGTTACTACCGTACATTGGGCCCGAAACCAATGGACCCTCTCAGCTTCTTAATCACCCTAGTACTCTGTCTAGGAGTTGCAAATAGTTTCTGGTGTTTGTAGGTTATGTGTTGGCGGTCGTGCGTAGCGCTGACCCTAGGGGTGGGCTATGTTGCGGTAGATACACCATGGCACGGTGTACCGAGTCATCCGTTTGGTGTCTCGGGAACCCTGTTCACATTGTTCGGGGCCGTATGTGGAAACCTCGGCCGGACTCCCTGCGGATGGAACCTGGATAGGCGATACACCTGGACTAGAGACTTGAGTGTTTGGGTAGGCCATGGCCGACACCCTCATTGGGCTTCCGCTTGAAGGTTGCCGAGTACATGTCATGTAAACGGCGGTAAGTGGTGAAAGCGTGTATGAAGAAGTACACCCCTGCAGGGTATAAACTATTCGAATAGCCACGTCCGCGGTAAAGGACTACTTGGTTGCCTATACAGTTCATAGAAAAGTTAATGGTTACTACTAAAAGACTCAAGATAAGTGTGAGTACCGTGGATGGCCCTCTCGTAGGATGATGATGGAGGATCCCCGGTGGAGTACTGTGTTGGTGAGTAGTGGACTCATGTGCGAAAACTATTTTACTAGTGGAGTTCCGTAGGATAGCCTAGCCAAGAGTCAAAGCTGGCTTGCTGCAATAACCCCACCACCTTCTTGAGAATGAGCATGTATAGTAGGTTCTGTTGTAAGACTTGCTGAGTACCTTTGTACTCATGTTTGCTTAATTACTATTTTCAGACGACAACACAGCCCCCTTCGATGGGTTCTATGTAGACCTTGATGTCGACGAGTGACTAGCAACCCAGGTGGTGATCCTGGCCATGGAGTGCCCTATGTAGATAGAGAGGCTTCGAGAAGCCTTCTTTCTTTCTAGTGTCTGTACTCAGACTAGTTGCTTCCGCTTGTGCTTGTATGATTGTATGACTTGAGTGTCGGGTCATGTGACCCCTACCTGTATGAAATTGTTATGTATGGCTCTCCGGAGCCTTTAGATAAAGTACTTGAGTTGTAGAGTTTTGTTGTGATGCCATGTTGTATGTACTCATATCGGGCATATTGTGTGTATGATTGAAATGCTTGGTATGAGTGGGATCCGACAATCTAGTTATTTATCCTTGGCAGCCTTTCTTCTGGGGAAATGTAGTCTAGTGTTCCTCGAGCCATAGTAGTCCGCTACAGCCCGGTTCACCGGAGTCCTGCTAGCCCAGCACTACTGCTCAGGACACTTGACTGGCCGACATGTGTTTCACTTTGTTCCTATGTCTGTCCCTTCAGGGAAATGTCACGCGGTGACATCCGGAGTCCTGCCTAGCCTGCTACAGCCCGGGTTCCCCGGAGTCCTGTTAGCCAAGTGCTACAGCCCGAATTCACTCGCTGATGACCGACATGCTCGATGTGATTCATGTATGCCTGCCTCCATAGGTCTGTGCCGCTTTGGGTTCACGACTAGCCATGTCGGCCCAGGTTCTCTGTCATATGGATGCTAGCGACACTATCATATACGTGAGCCAAAAGGCGCAAACGGTCCCGGGCCATGGTAAGGCGACACCCGTGGGATACCGTGCGTGAGGCCGCAATGTGATATGAGGTGTTACCGGCTAGATCAATGTGACTTGGAATCGGGGTCCTGACAACTTACGTCTTACCTTCGACAACCTCAGGGCGTATGACATCAAGCTCATCCCGGAAAAGTGTGTCTTCGTCATCCCCACTGGAAAACTGCTGGGCTTCATCGTCTCCAATAGGGGAACCGAAGCAAACCCAGCCAAAATCCGAGCTTTGTCACAATTGGCTAAGACAACAAACCTTAAACAAGTTCAAAAACTTGCAGGTTGCGTGGCAGCTCTAAGCCGCTTTATCTCCAGATTAGGAGAAAAGGCACTGCCGCTCTATCGCCTTCTATGGCGGACCGACCACTTCGAGTGGACGGACGCGGCAACAGTCGGACTGGAAGAAATAAAAACCCTTCTTGCGAGCAATCCAATCCTGGCCGCACCAAACGCCGGCGAACCGATGTTATTATACATATCGACAACACATCAGGTGGTGAGCGCCGTACTCGTCATTGAACGAGAATAGGGCGAACATAAATTCCCGCTTCAGAAGCCAGTATACTACGTGTCTACTGTGCTTACACCATGCAAATCCGGGTACCCTCATTATCAAAAAATAGCATACGCGATCTTCATGGCATCCTGAAAGCTCCGTCACTACTTCCAAGAGTGTTCGATCACGATGGCCTCCGAAGTACCACTCAACGACATTATAAACAACCACGATGCTACGGGCCGGATTGCCAAATGGGCCATTGAACTCTTGCCATTCGACATCACATACAAACCATGTCGAGCTATCAAATCCCAAGTTCTGGCCGACTTCATCGCCGAATGGACAGAGGCCGAGCTCCCTAGAGAGTACGGCACATACTCCAATTGGGTCATGCACTTCGACGGCTCCAAAACGCTGGCAGGGTTAGGAGCGGGTGTCGTTTTAACGTCCCCCACCGGAGACATCGTCCAGTATGTTCTACGAATACTATACACAGACTCCAATAACGCAGCCGAATATGAGGCCTTATTGCATGGTCTCTGGATGGCTGTCTCCATGGGCATACAACGCCTAGAAGTGCGCGGGGACTCAAACCTTGCAATATCTCAAATAAATGGATATTTTGACGCTAAAGATCCGAAGATGGCAGCGTATCGCAACACATTCATAAAAATGTTGGCCCGGTTCGAGGGGCTCGAGTTCCATCATGTGGCTCGAGAAAGTAATCAAGCGGCCGATGTTCTTGCTCGTATTGGCGCTAAGCGCGACCCCGTCCCACCTAATACCTTCCTGGAAAGGCTCTTCAAGCCATCCATGGTGTGGCAGGGGGAAATGACAACACTAGTCCGGACCCAAACATAACCCCAGATCCCAGAAACATCGACATAACACCATCAGCACATCTCATCATGGCAGTCATTGCCCCATGGAACGAACCCTTCCTAGCCTACCTTAATAGGAAGGAGCTTCCTGAGGACCAGGATGAGGTCCGCTGCATTGTCTGGTGTTCGAAGGCCTACAAGGTTCATGATGGAGAACTCTACAATAAAAGCGCCACTGGAGTCCTTCAACAATGTATATCCGAGGAAGAGGGGTGGCAGCTCTTGGCTGAAATTCATGCCGGACTCGGCGGCACCACGCCCCAGCTCGGGCCCTTGTTAGCAAGGTCTTTCGTACATGGTTTTATTGGCCGATGGCCCGAGCGAATGCACATGACCTTGTCCAACATTGCGTCGGAAGCCAAATCTTTGCCAATCAAAGCCATATGCCCCCACTGCCCTACAAACAATCCCCATCACTTGGCTTTCGCGGTCTGGGGACTCGACATGGTTGGACCCCTTAAAGGGGGAAGCCATAAGAAAAAATATCTACTGGTTATGGTGGACAAATTCACTAAGTGGATAGAGGCTAAACCACTCAAAACGGCTGAGTCCGTCCTGGTGATAGACTTCATATGTCGGGACCCCGATTCTAAGTCACACCGATCTAGCATGTAACACCTCATATCACTTTGCGTCCTCACGCACGGTATTCCCACGGGTGTCGCCTTACCATGGCCCGGGACCGTTTGCGCCTTTTGGCTCACGTATATGATAGTATCGCTAGCATCCATATGACAGAGAACCCGGGCCGACATGGCTAGTCGTGAACCCAAAGCGGCACTAACCTATGGGGACAGGCATACATGATTCACATCGAGCATGTCGGTCAGCAGCGTGTGAATCCAGGCTGTAGCACTGGGCCAACAGGACTCCGGGAACCCGGGCTATAGCAGGCTAGGCAGGACTCCGGATGTCACCGCGTGACATTTCCCCGAAGGGACAGACACAGGAATAAAGTGAAACACATGCCGGCCAGTCAAGTGTCCTAAGCAGTAGTGCTGGGCTAGCAAGACTCCGGTGAACCAGGCTGTAGCGGACTACTATGGCTCAAGGAAGCACTAGACTACATTTCCCCGTAAGAGAGGCTGCCAAGGATAAACAACTAGATTGTCGGATCCCACACATAGCAATACACGTCACACATACGCATAACATGCAAGTATGTGCTGTACAACATGGCATCACAACATAATGCAAACTCAAATAGATAAAGGCCCAGAAGAGCCACATAGCATTAAATACAAATAGGGGTCACATGACCCATCATTCAGAGCATACAAGCAACGGAAGCATTACATGTCTGAGTACAAACAACTACAAAAGAAAAAAAGGCTCAGAAGCCTGACTATCTACAAGTCCCTCCCAAGGGAACAAGATCGTAGCTGAGGTAACAAGCTACTCATGGAAGTCCAAGCGGTACTACTAGTGAGACAGATGTCTCACCTGCAAAACATAAATAAAGCAAACGTGAGTACAAAGGTACTCAGCAAGGCTTACATCAGATCCTATCATACATGCATTTGTATCAAGAAGGTAATGTGGGGTTTAGTTGCAGCAAGCCAGCTTTGACTCAGTGGCTATCCTGCTCTACGACTACGAGAAACTTCTTTGCGGTGAGGCAGCGCACACGAGTCCACTAATCACCACATCAATACACTACTATGGATTCATCCCCGTCTCCTTACGAGAAGGCCATCCATAGCACTCACACTTGTCTCGAGCATTTTAGAGTGTCCACTTTAAGTTGTCTATGTACCACGTAAGCATCCAAGAAGTCCATAACCGAGGACACGGCTATTCGAATAGATCATGATAACCCTGCAGGGGTGTACTTCTTCACACACACTCTCACCACTTATCACCATATACACATCATGTATCTCGGCAACCTTCAAGTGGAAGCCTGGCGAGGGTGTTAGCCATGACCTGACTAACCACACAAGACTTTAGTCTAGATTTATCGCCTATTCGGGTTCCATCCGCAAGGAGATCCGGCTGGGGTTTCTCTCACGGCCCCAAACGATGTGTACAGGGTTCCCGAGCCCACCATCCGGGTGCCACTCGGTACACCGGGACACGTGTGCCTAGTCTGTGCCAAGTCCACCCTGCCGGGTGCCACTCGGTCAAAAAATAGCACTACCTATAAACACCAGAAACTATTTGCAACTCCTAGACAGAGATCAAGGCGGTTAATAAGTTGAGAGAGCTTGGAGCGCCCGGAGCCCAATGTGTGGTAGTAGCTAGTCGTTGGACAACTTACACAGAACTCAGTTCTTAAGGACGGTCCCAATGAGACAACCCACCATGTACTCCTACATGGCCTCTCACCGCTACGTTTACCAAATCGTGTTCACACGCTTAACTCTCAGCACTGGATCATATCGTAACACTCCAATTCATTCCCGATGAATCAGACCTGACATACTCTAAGCAATCGCAGGCAAAGCATGGTAGGAACACAACATGGCTCAATCAACTCCTACACATGCTAGTGGCTTTTAACTATTTACTGTGGCAATGACAGGTCATGCAAAGGAATGGGTTCAACTACCGCAGCATAAAGTAGTAGTTGAATCATTGTTGTCCTAATGCAATAAATGAGAGCATGAGCAAGAGAGTAGGATTGTATCGAAATGAACAAGGGGGTTGCTCGCCTAGTAGATCAACAGGGGGCACTGCTCCTCAGACAGGTACTCTTGAACACTCTCCGGAGCAGGACCTATCGAGAAGGAACGGTGTCGAAACTCAAACACAAGCATATGAAACATTATGATGCATGAACATGGCATGAGTATGTGATGTTGTTTGAGTTAATGCATCTAGAATTTATTTGGTTGAAGTCCATTTGAACCAAGGGTTTAATTGCAACTCCAAATTAAGCTCTTAAATATGCCATTTATGTGTTTTCATATATACAACATGTATAGGTTGGTTTGTCATGCATGAAAATGGTACAGATTGATAGATTGGATTTTTCTGATCATTTTTCATATATAACTTATTTCAATCTGAGCTACGGTTGAATTTCTATGAATTTTTGAAGTTTATAATATTTTCTAGAAATTCCTGATTTATTTTAAAACCAGAAAAAGATATATTTCGTCAGCATGACAGCAGCATTGCGTCAGCTGGTCAAAGGCGGCTGACCAGGTCAAACCTGACGTGTGGGGTCCACACGTCAGTGTCACAGGTTAAACAGGGGGTTATTTCTAATTTAACAAAAAGATTTAAGGCACCAGAGCCCACTGTCAGCCCGCCGGAGTTTGGCCGGCGGCGACTATTCTGTGCGGCGGAGGGGCTCGGGATCGCTTCCCTGGGGCCCAAACGAGCAGCCGAGGGTAACTACGGGGAGCTGGAGCTCACCCGCATCTAGCGCGACATGTGGTGGCAGCGGGGATGGCCGGAGCTCGCCAAAATGGAGCTCGCGGCAGTGGCCGGAGTTCGGCCATCGATGGAGTCGACGCTACAGTGGTCAGGAGAGAGAGGTAATCAGTGCTATGGCCTCCTGGGAGCACGCTGAGCATGGCTATGTGCTCGATTGGGTCAGGCGAGGTTGCTAGCTGCGGCATCAACGAACGCGGCAGCGGTGAGCTCACGGTTGCAGCGGGGGGTTGCAGATAGGGCCGAATTTGGTCGCAAGAGGAGAGGGGAAAGATGGTGTGGCTCACAGGGAGTCGGACGAGGTGCTCGGAGGGCTCGGGGACGGCTTGGTGACGGCGAATCGACATCGGCGGTGACCAGATGCAGAGGACGAGGACAACGGCGTAGTTGGCGTTGCAGCGCGTCCGGGGCCTCGTGGCTCATCGAGGAGGTCGGGGAGGTTGATACGGAGGTCGCAGGCACGGCGAGGGGTCGAGAGAGAGGCAATGGTCACGGCAACGTCGAGCGGCGGCGGCGGCTGCGTTCTGTGCATGCGAGGGAGAGAGACAGGGGAGAGGATGGGGACGAGAGAGAGCGAGAGAGAGATGGGGGGGGTAGCCTGGCGACGCCAGAGGCGTCCAGGCCGCCGAGAGGGTGAGGCAGGCAGGCAGGAGGTGGCCGGCGTGTGCTCGCGCGCGGCGGCCACACGCGCGCGTCCTCCTGGCGGGAGGTGGACGACTGGCACTGGCCAGTCGGCTGGGCCGGCCTGTTGGGCCACTGGGCCAGGCCGGCTGCACAGTGCCAGGCCACGGTAACCCAGGTAAGCAATTTTCCATATTCGTTTCTTTTCTATTTTCTGACATTTGTTTCTGATTTAGTAAAATACTAAATCATTTTATTTTCTTCTGACAATTTTTGCAGGGGCCTAAGAGATTATTCCAAAGCCCCTCACCAAAATTCAGAATTATTGGACAATATTATATATATATATAAATATTTATCCAATGCAAATAATTACTGGATTAATTCCAAATGTCCAAAATAAATATTTATGAGTTCCTAAAAATATTGGTTTGATTTTTATCTCTGTCCAATATTTTCAGAGAGCAACATGAGCATTTTCTTGGACCCTTTTGGAGCAATTTTTACTTGGGTCATTTTCAGAAATGATTCTGAGGGTTTCACAAATCCCCATTTCAATTTTTAAATGGAGTTTAAACATGATGCACACATGAAGGCTAGCCTAGGTCATACCAGAACTAGGGATGTGACAACTCGCCCCCACTCAGAAGAATCTCGTCCCGAGATTCAGGAGTTGGCGGAAAGAAAGTGGTGTACTCAAGTCGAAGACGATCTTCACGCTCCCAGGTAGCTTCTCTCTCTCGGAATGATGAGACCACCGAACCTTGAGAAACTTGATGTTATGACGTCGAGTGACACGCTCGGCTTGATCCAGAATGCGGACGGGGTACTCTCAATAAGTGAGGTTATCTTGGAGATCAAGCGTTTCATGGTCCACCCCGCGGAGGGGATCTGAGAAGCAATGCCTGAGTTGAGAGACGTGGAAGACATCATGTACTCGAGAAAGATGTGGGGGTAGTTCCAACTAGTAAGCAACCTCTCCTTGTTTAGCGAGAATGAGAAAGGGACCAATGTAACGAGGAGCCAACTTGTCCTTGATACCGAATCGATGGGTACCCTTCAACGGGTAACCCGAAGGTAAGCTTTGTCGCCAACTTCATAAGCCACTTCCTTATGACTACGGTCATACTGACTCTTTTGATGAGATTGGGCTGTTTTCAAATTCTCACGAATGATGCAAACTTGCTCTTCTGCCTCCTGGATCATATCCGGTCCAAAGAACTGTCTTTCAATGGTTTCTGACCAGTTCAAAGGTGTTCGACATCTTCATCCATACATAACCTCAAAAGGAGCTTTCTTGAGGCTGGATTGGTAGCTATTGTTATAAGCAAACTCGGCGAAGGGAAGACACTTCTCCCAATCCATACCGAACGAGATAACACAAGCTCTAAGCATGCCTTCGAGAATTTGGTTGACCCTTTCCACCTGACCACTTGATTGAGGGTGGAAAGCGGTACTGAAGGAAAGATGGGTGCCCATGGCAGTTTGGAAACTCTCCCAGAAATGAGAAGTGAAAAGACTGCCACGGTCTAAATTGATCTCTAGTGGAACACCATGAAGTGGCACTATTCGAGAAATATATAAGTTAGCGAGCTGACTAGCGGTGATACTCTCTCGAACAGGTAGGAAGTGAGCCACTTTGGAAAGACGATCAATGACTACGAAGATAGCATTATTCCCTTTCTTGGTCCTGGGAAAGCCGGTGATGAAGTCCATACCAACTTTATCCCATTTCCACTCAGTAATAGCTAAAGGTTGAAGGGTGCCAGCAGGCCTTTGATGTTCTGCCTTAACGCGACGACAAATGTCCCAGTTAGCAATAAACTGAGCAATTTCTCTCTTCATCCTAGTCCAACAGAACCTCTGGCGTAGGTCCTGATACATCTTAGTACTACTGGGGTGAATCGTTAGAGGAGATTCATGTGCCTCCTTAAGGATTAATTGTCGAAGATGTTGATTCTTGGGAACCACCAAGCGACTCTCAAAGAAAACAACACCACGATCATCTATAGAGAAACTACCACCAACTCCCTTGTTAATGTTTCTCTTGATCCGGGAAATTCCCGTATCCTGCTTCTGAGCAGAGATGATATGATCCACAAGAGTAGGTTTCACCACCAAGGTAGAAAGGAATCCGTGAGGAGCGATGTGAAGGTTTAGCTTACAGAATTCCTCATGGAGAAGTGGTTGGCCCTGTTGCAACATGAGATTGTTGCAATATGACTTACGACTTAGTGCATCAGCCATGACATTTCCCTTGCCTGGGGTGTAGGTAATTCCTAAGTCGTAATCTGAGATCAACTCCAACCAATGTCTTTGCCTAAGGTTCAAATCTGGTTGTGTGAAGATATACTTGAGACTCTGGTGATCGGTGTAAATCTCGCAACGCTTACCAAGAAGGTAATGTCGCCAGGTCTTAAGTGCATAGACTATGGCTGCAAGCTCTAGATCATGTGTAGGATAATTCTCTTCATGTGGATGCAACTCTCGAGATGCATAGGCAATCACATGGCGATCTTGCATAAGAATGCAACCTAGTCCCTCTCGTGAGGCATCACAATAGATAACAAAGTCCTTAGTGAAATCCAGTGGCACAAGTATGGGAGCAGAAGTCAGGCGTCTTTTCAGTTCCTGAAAACTGTGCTCACACTGTGGGGTCCACTCAAACTTTTTATCTTTCTTGAGAAGTTCCGTGAGAGGTTTGGCCACTTTGGAGAAGTTCTCCATGAAGCGGCGACAATAACTGGCTAGACCAAGGAAACTCCACACTTGCTTAACCATTTCAGGCGGAGTCCAATCAAGAACGGCCTGAACTCTCTCAGGATTGACAGCAATGCCCTTACCAGAGATCACGTGGCCTAGGTAGGTCACTTCTGGCAACCAAAATTCGCACTTGGAGAACTTGGCATAAAGGTGGTGCTCTCTGAGTTTCTCTAAAACAAGTCAAAGATGTTCAGCATGCTCTTCCTCGTTCTTCGAGTAAATAAGAATATCATAGAGGTAAACCACGACGAACTTATCTAAGTACTCCATGAAAATCGAGTTCATCAAGCGAGAGAATGTAGCTGGAGCATTGGTTAGACCAAAGGACATGACGATGTACTCGTACTGACCATAACGAGTGACAAAAGCCGTCTTAGGAATGTACGCATTTCTGATCTTGATTTGGCGGTAGCCTAAACTCAAATCCATCTTGGAAAAGACTGAGGATCCAACGAGCTGATCATACAGATCGTTGATCCTGGGGAGCGGATACTTGTTCTTTATCATGACCAAATTAACGGGACGATAATCTACAACCATTCGGTCCATACCATCCTTCTTCTTGACGAAGAGAACAGGGCAAGCCCAGGGAGAAGAACTAGGACGGATGAAACCCTTTTGCAAGGATTCATCGAGTTGTTTCTTAAGCTCAGCTAGTTCTAAGGGTGCCATCTTGTAAGGTCTCCTAGAGATTGGAGCAGTTCCTGGGATAAGATCTATGACAAACTCTACATCTCTGTCAGGTGGAATACCTGGCAGTTCCTCTGGAAAGACATCCGGAAAGTCACGGACTACCAGAATATCTTCAAGGTCTGGAAGAGGGTTGGCATTAAGGGAATAGAGCTGACGCTTTGCAACTCTAGTGGAGACGGTGACTATCTTGCCAGATGGGTGTGTAAGCTGGACAGACCTTGTGTAACAATCAATCTTGGCATGATGAGCTTTCATCCAGTCCATACCCAAGATGATGTTAATATCCGTAGACTTGAGGGCTATAAGTGATGCAAGGAATACAAGTCTGTCAACAAGAATTTCATTACCATGGCTTATTCTGGTAGTTTTCCATCTAGACCCTGGAGTTTGGATTTCAAGTGGATTTGGCATATCACAAAATGACATGTCATGCAAACGAGCATAGCCTTCGGATATGAAGGAGTGAGATGCTCCAGTATCGAACAGAATTGAAGCTGGATGACAATTGACAAGGAGTGTACCAAGAACTACATCCGGATCATCATGAGCGTCTTTAGCTGAGATGTGATGCACACATCCACGTTCAGCGGGAGCTGACTTGACACTAATCATCTTGCGTGATGGCTTACCACGCCAACAGACTTCTCAGGCTGGGGTGGAGCATAATTGGTTTGAGAGCAGTCACGTGCATAGCACCGTCGCTCTCCGCATGTGAAGCAAGTCCCTGAAGTAGGATGTGGACCCGCATTGATAGGCGGTCTACCAATAGGTCTGGGTGGAGCATACTGCTGAATTGGGTGAGGTGCCAAACAAGATGGCCTCGGTGTATAACCGGGTGGAAGAGCGGAGTTCGGAACCCAAATCCGGCGCTTCTGTGAAGTAGCTCGTTGAGTGCTAATGATCCAACTAATCAACCCTAGAGCCACTGACTAGTGGGCCCCATGCCTTAACTAAACCCAGAATTATTTTCTGTTTAGTTTAGATTAAGACGGCCGGCCCCACACATGAGTTGACCATGCCACGTCAACGTTGACCTGGCCCCACAAGTCAGCCTCTATTCTTGCCCCGTTACACTAACATACGGGTCCCACTGGTCAGGTTTGACCAGGGGCAGCCCAGTTGACCTGCTAACCGCAGGCTTATGTCATGCTGACGCAATAAGCTATTTCTTGATTAAATCTAATTCAGGAAATTCCAGAAAATAACCAAAACTTCAAAAATTCATAGTAAATCAACCATAACTCCAAATGAAATAAATTATATATGAAAAATTATCAGAAAAATTCAAGGAATCCATCTGTACTAGTTTCATGCATGTCAGAACACTTTAACCTTGTTGTTTAGGTGAAACAAGTTAATGCATTAAAGTGACTTCAAAAAATGGGTTTGCATTTGAATCTTTGGTTCAAATGGACTCATTTCAATATGTTCTAGCTTGCATTAGCCCAAAACACATTCATATTGCCATGTCATAGCATGCATCATATTTTTGCATATCGTCATGTGTTGATTGTGTTCTTTCTCAGTTGTCGATGTTTGTCCCCCCTCAGTAGACGTTGATCGAGCGATGAATTTGATGACACCGATGAAGAGCTATACTATCTTCAGAGTTGCCAGGCAAGCAAAACCTCCTTGTTCATTCCGATACAATCCCACTCTCTCGTTCCTGCTCTCTTTTACTGCATTAGGACAACAACGATTCAACTGTTACATGTTGCGGTAGTTGAACCCCTTTCCTCTGCATGACCTGTCATTGCCACAGTAAATAGATGAAACCCACTAGCATGAGTAGGAGTTGTTTGAGCCATGATGTGCCTACTCATTCATGCTTGTTTGTCATGCCTCCTACTGCTTAGAGTTGAGTCAGGTCCGATTCATCGGGGATGAATTGGAATGTGGTGAATATGTCCTACTGTGTGTGAGCTAGGTGTGTGAACACGATTTGGTAAAGGTAGCGGTGAGAGGCCATGTAGGAGTACATGGTGGGTTGTCTCATTGCAGCCGTCCACAGGAACTGAGTTCTGTGTTTGTGATCCATGATCAGTTACTACCACACATTGGGCTCCGGGCGCTCCAAGCTCTCTCGACTTATTAATCAACTTGATCTCTGTCCAGGAGTTGCAACTAGTTTCTGGTGTTTGTAGGTAGTGTTAGTAGTCTACCAAGTGGCACCCGGTACAGGTGGGCTTGGGACAGACTAGGCACAGTGGCATGGTGTACCAAGTGGCACCCGGATGGTGGGCTTGGGAACCCTGCGCACATCGTTTGGGGCCGTGAGCGACACCCCGACCGGATCTCCTTGCGGATGGAACCCGAATAGGCGATAAACCTGGACTATAGACTTGTTGGTTAGTCAGGTCATGGCCGACACCCTTGCCTGGCTTCCGCTTGAAGGTTGCCGAGGTACATGACGTGTACAAGGCAGTAAGTGGCGAGAGCGTGTGTGAAGAAGTACACCCCTGCAGGGTTATCATCATCTATTCGAATAGACGGATTCCTCGGATATGGAAACTTGGACCCCTTGCATAGTTCATAGACAAGTGAAAGTGGATACTCTAAAACTCGCAAGATAAGCGTGAGTGCTATGGATGGCGTTCTCGCAGGGAGATGGGAGCGGATCCATAGTGGTGTATTGGTATGGTGAATTTGTGGACTCGTGTGCGCCACCTCAAAAGAGTTACTTGCAGTCATAGTTCAGGTTAGCCACTGAGTCAAAGCTGACTTGCTGCAGTTAAACTCCACCACCCCCTTTGTTGATACCGATGCATATGTAGTTAGTTTTGATGTATGTCTTGCTGGGTACATTTGTACTCACGCTTGCTTATTTTATGTTTTGTAGAGAGACTTCAGTCTCACTAGTAGTTCCACGTGGACTTCGACGTTTAGCTTGTTACCTCAGCTATGATCTTGTACCCTTGGGAGGATCTTGTAGATAGTTAGGCTTCGGAGCCTTCTTCATTTGTAGTTGTCTGTACTCAGACAATTTAAGCTTCCGCATGTGCTTGTTACTTGTATGCTCTGAATGTTGGGTCATGAGACCCATGTTTGTAATATCTCACTCCTCAGAGCCTAATGATTAAATACTTTGAGTCCTAGAGTCTTGTTGTGATGCCATGTTGTATTGCACATATTGAGCATATTGTGTGTATGATTGAAATGCTTACGGGGACATGCATACATGAATCAACATCGAGCATGTCGGTCAGCAGCGTGTGAATCCGGGCTGTAGCACTGGGCTAACAAGACTCCGGGAACCCGGGTTGTAGCAAGCTAGGCAGGACTCCGGATGTCACCGCGTGACATTTCCCCGAAGGGACATACACAGGAACAAAGTGAATCACATGTCGGCCAGTCAAGTGCTCCGGAGCAGTATTGCTGGGCTAGCAGGACTCCGGTGAACCGGGCTGTAGCGGACTACTATGGCTCATGGAAGCACAAGACTACATTTCCCCATAAGAGAGGCTACCAAGGATAAACAACTAGGTTGTCGGATCCCACACATACCAAGCATTTCAATCATACACACAATATGCTCAATATGTGCAATACAATATGGCATCACAACAAGACTCTACAACTCAAAGTATTTAATCATTAGGCTCCGAGGAGCGAGATATTAGAAACATGGGTCTCATGACCCAACATTCAGAGCATACAAGCAACAAGCACATGCGGAAGCTTAAATTGTCTGAGTACAGACAACTACAAATGAAGAAGGCTCAAAAGCCTGACTATCTACAAGACCCTCCCAAGGGTACAAGATCATAGCTGAGGTAACAAGCTAAACGTCGAAGTCCACGTGGAACTACTAGCGAGACTGAAGTCTCTCTGCAAAACATAAATTAAGCAAACGTGAGTACAAATGTACCCAACAAGACTTACATCAGAACTAACTACATATGCATCGGTATCAACAAAGGGGGTGGTGGAGTTTAACTGCAGCAAGTCAGCTTTGACTCAGTGGCTAACCTAAACTACGACTGCAAGTAACTCTTTTGAGGTGGCGCACACGAGTCCACAAATTCACCATACCAATACACCACTATGGATCCGCTCCTGTCTCCCTGCGAGAACGCCATCCATAGAACTCACGCTTATCTTACAAGTTTTAGAGTATCCACTTTCACTTGTCTATGAACTATGCAAGGGGTCCAAGTTTCCATATCCGAGGAATCCGGCTATTCGAATAGATGATGATAACCCTGCAGGGGTGTACTTATTCACACATGCTCTCGCCACTTACCGCCTTGTACACGTCATGTACCTCGGCAACCTTCAAGCGGAAGCCGGGTGAGGGTGTCGGCCACGACCTGACTAACGAACAAGTCTCTAGTGCAGGTTTATCGCCTATTCGGGTTCCATCCGCAAGGAAATCCGGCCGGGGTGTCGCTCACGGCCCCAAATGATGTGTGTAGGGTTCCCAAGCCCACCATCCGGGTGCCACTTGGTACACCGTGCAACTGTTCCTAGTCTGTCCCAAGCCCACCTGTACCGGGTGCCACTTGGTAGACTACTAACACTACCTACAAACACCAGAAACTAGTTGCAACTCCTGGATAGAGATCGAGTTGATTAATAAGTCGAGAGAGCTTGGAGCACCCGGAGCCCAATGTGTGGTAGTAACTGTTCATGGATCACAAACACAGAACTCAGTTCCTGAGGATGGCTGCAATGAGGCAACCCACCATGTACTCCTACATGGCCTCTCACCGCTACCTTTACCAAATCGTGTTCACATACTTAGCTCACACGCAGTAGGACATGTTCATCACCATTCCAATTCATCCCCGATGAATCAAACCTGACTCAACTCTAAGTAGTAGCAGGCATGACAAACAGGCATGAATGAGTAGGCACATCAGGGCTCAAAGAACTCCTACTCATGCTAGTGGGTTTCATCTATTTACTGTGGCAATGAAAGGTCATGCAGAGGAAAGGGGTTCAACTACCGCAACATGTAACAGTTGAATCGCTGTTGTCCTAATGCAGTAAAAGAGAGCAAGAGCGAGAGAGTGGGATTGTATCGGAATGAACAAGGGGGTTTTGCTTGCCTGGCACTTCTGAAGATAGTATAGCTCTTCATCGGTGTCATTGAACGCATCGCTCGATCAACATCTACTGAGGGGGGACAAACATCGGCAACTAAGAAAGAACACAATCAACACATGACAATATGCAACAATATGATGCATGCTATGACATGGCAATATGAATGTGTTTTGGGCTAATGCAAGCTAGAACATATTGAAATGAGTCCATTTGAACCAAAGATTCAAATGCAAACCCATTTTTGAAGTCATATTAGTGCATTAAATTATTTCACCTAAACAACAAGGTTAAAGTGTTCTAACATGCATGAAACTAGTGCAGATAGATTCCTTGAATTTTTTTGATAATTTTTCATATATATTTATTTCATTTGGAGTTACGGTTGATTTACTATGAAATTTTGAAGTTTTGGTTATTTTTTGGAATTTCCTGAATTAGCTTTAATATAGAAACAACTTATTGCGTCAGCATGACATAAGCCTGCGGTCAGCAGGTCAACTGGGCTGCCCCTGGTCAAACCTGACCAGTGGGACCCGCGTGTCAGTGTAACGGGGCAGGAATAGAGGCTGACCTGTGGGGCTAGTTCAATGTTGATGTGGCATGGTAAACTGATGTGTGGGGCCGGCCGTCTTAATCTAAACTAAACAGAAAATAATTCTAGGGTTAGTTGAGGCATGGGGCCCACTAGTCAGTGGCTCTAGGGTTGATTAGTTGGATCATTAGCACTAATTAAGTGTGCCACATCGGCAGTCGCCTGCATGTGTCATGCATGATAACAACGCTATCAGGACCCCGATTCCAAGTCACATCGATCTAGCCGGTAACACCTCATATCACATTGCGGGCTCACGCACGGTATCCCCACGGGTGTCGCCTTACCATGGCCCGGGACCGTTTGCGCCTTTTGGCTCATGTATATGATAGTGTCGCTAGCATCCATATGACAGAGAACCCGGGCCGACATGGCTAGTCGTGAACCCAAAGAGGCACAGACCTATGGAGACGGGCATACATGAATCACATCGAGCATGTCGGTCATCAGCGAGTGAATCTGGGCTGTAGCACTGGGCTAACAGGACTCCGGGGAACCCGGGCTGTAGCAGGCTAGGCAGGACTCCGGAAGTCACCGCGTGACATTTCCCTGAACGGACAGACATAGGAACGAAGTGAAACACATGCCGGCCAGCCAAGTGTCCTGAGCAGTAGTGCTGGGCTAGCAGGACTCCGGTGAACCGGGCTGTAGCGGACTACTATGGCTCGAGGAGCACTAGACTACATTTCCCCTTAAGAGAGGCTGCCAAGGATAAACAACTAGATTGTCGGATTCCACACATACCAAGCATTTCAATCATACACACAATATGCTCGATATGTGCAAATACAACATGGCATCACAACAAAACTCTACAACTCAAGTACTTTTATTTTAAGGCTCCAGAGAGCCATACATAACATGTTCATATAGGTAGGGATCACATGACCCGACAGTCAAGTCATACAAGCATACAAGCACATGCGGAAGCAAATAGTCTGAGTACAGACACTAGAAAGAAAGAAGGCTTCTCGAAGCCAGTCTATCTACATAGGGCACTCCATGACCAGGTTCACCATCTGGGTGGCAAGTCACTCATCGACGTGGAGATCTACATAAAACCCATCGGAGGGGGCGGTGTTGTCGTCTGAGAACAGTAATTAAGCAAACATGAGTACAAAGGTACTCAGCAAGTCTTACATCAGAACCTACTATACAAGCTCATTCTCAAGAAGGTGGTGGAGTTATTGCCGCAAGCCAGCTTTGACTCTTGGCTAAGCTATCCTACGGGACACCACTAGTAAAATAGTTTTCGCACACGAGTCCACTAATCACCAACACAATACTCCACCGGAGATCCTCCCTTGTCATCCTACAAGAGAGCCATCCTCGGTACTCACACTTATCTTGAGTCTTTTAGTACTAACAATTAACTTGTCTATGAACTGTATAGGCAACCAAGTAGTCCTTTACCGCGGACGCGGCTATTTGAATAGTTTTATACCCTGCAGGGGTGTACTTCGTCACACATGTTTCCACCACATAGCGTCTGCACACGACATGTGCTCGGCAGACTTCAAGCGAAAGCCGACGTGGGTGTAGACCACGACCTGACTAATCGCACAAGTCTCTAGTCCAGGTTTATCGCCTATTCAGGTTCCATCAGCGAGGAAATTCAGCCGGGGTGTCCTCAACGTCCCCAAACGATGTGTACAGGGTCCCAAGACGCCAAACGGGCACCCGGCATACCCGGCCATAGTGTATCTACTGCGTCATAGCCCACCCCTAGGGTCAGCGCTACGCACGGCCGCCAACACATAACCTACAAACACCAGAAACTAGTTGCAACTCCTGGACAGAGGACGAGAGGGGTAAGTAAGTCGAGCGGGGTCATATTTCAGGGCCCAATGTGTGGTAGTAGCTGAATCTTAAATCACGCATATAGATCTTAGTTCTTATGGACGGCCTCAATGAAACAACCCACCATGTACTCCTACATGGCCTCTCATCGATACCTTTACCAAATCATGTTCAACACATCCCTCACATTACCGACATAATCATTTCACTCTAGACCATCACCCAGATGAACCAGACCTGACACAACTCTAAGCATAGCAGGCATAGCAAGGTAGGAAACACATACATGGCTCAATCAACTCCTACACATGCTAGTGGGTTTCATCTAGTTACTATGGCAATGACAGGTCATGAAGAGGATAAGGGTTCAACTACCGTAGCACACAGCAGTTTGAAATGTTGTTGTCTTAATGCAGTAAATGAGAGCAGAGGCAAGAACATGGGATTGTATCGATATGATCAATGGGGCTGCTTGCCTGATGGAGTGGTAGTAGGGTACTGCCTTTCAGTTGGATACTCGGAGATATCCTCGGAGGCAGAACCTACCACGAAAGACACCACAGAGTATAATCAACACATGGCAATATGCAACAATATGATGCATGCTATGACATGGCAAAATGATGTGTCCTGCCTAATGCAATGTGAAACAAGTTGAAAGGGTCCCATTTGAATCAAAGATTCAAATGAAAGCTTAAGCTCTTATGCATAATAAGTGTATTAGCTTGTTTCACCTAAACAGCAAGGTTAAAGTGTTTTGTCATGCATGAAACCATTACAGATGGATAGATTGAATTTTTCTGATCATTTTTCATATATAATTTGTTTGATTTGGAGCTATGGTTGATTTTCTATGATTTTTAGAAGTTTAGGCTATTTTCTGGAATTTCCTATATAAAAATAAATCCAAAAAATGAATAATTGCGTCAGCACTGCGTCACTGTGACGTCAGCGAGTCAAAGGCGCCAGCCCAGGTCAAACCTGACTGGTGGGCCCGGTCTGTCAGTGTCTCAGCTAACTAACAGAGTTTAGTTAATACTAACTAAATGTCAGTGGGGCCTGGGCCCACATGTCAGTGACTTAAACTAACTAAAATTAGTTAGCAATAATCCTAACCTAATTAATAGGTCGGCCCCACCTGTCATAGGCTCAGGGGGAAGTCAATTTGGGCCCACACAGGTCAGACGTGGTCAACTCGCCGGCGGCTTGATGCCGGCGACGACAGATGCGGCGGAGGGGCTCGGGTTTTGCCCACAGTCGACCAAATCGACTGCGGTTTGGTCCTACGCGTAGCTGGGAGCAAGCCGCAGCGTTTGGTGGTGGAAGTGGAGCTCGGGGAGGCTGGGAACGACGCCGACGACGACCTTGGCGGTCGCTGGAGTTTAGGCGAGGATGAACCCGAAGCTACAGGGCACGGCGAGGCGTGGGGAGTGGTGCGTTAGGCTCCTGGGAATGTGGTGAGTCTGGTGACGCGCTCGGAATCGAGCTTACACGCCTGTGGCCACGGCGGCGACATCGCTTAAGAGCCTGACTGCCTGTAGGATTACCAAGCCAAGCTGGTCGAAGTTGAGTCTAGAAATGCTTTAGTTATATAAGGGAATTGATTGTGGATGGGAACGTTAGGCTCTTTTTACTCCTTATCCTCATGACCTTCTGATCTGAGTCATCTTATCTTTTCTACGGGGTTAAGAACTAGGCTTCTCTTCTATCTCTCGGGACGACGTGTTACTAAATCGTCGTTGTCTAGGATTGTTGAGTTTAAGCCTCAGTTCAGTTCCTACTACTTCCGTATGTTGACCGTTGATCCCGGAACTTTGATATTGTGATGTTGAGTGGCTATGCCGCCATATTTGCAGGTTGTCTCAAATCTTTTTGAGCAATTACAGCCGTTATGCTGTCTGAGTCTTCCTAGGTTTCTAAACAGTCTGATGCACTTGCAAATCTTTCCTCCATGTTCCCGTTGTATTTTGGGCCAGATTAAGCACACTAATCGGTGTGTTGAGGTACTCCGTTGCCTTGACGTGTATGTTGGAGTTAGTATTATGACCCTAGGTGTCCTCAAGAATTTAGCAATGCTTTTGTATCCCCAGTGTGATGATTCTGTCCATCATTCTTGAAAGCATCCCGTGGTGCCATTTAGTAGTAGGTATTCTACTCCTGTGCTCTTGACCCAAGAATCACTCTGTTCACTTCGTGTTGATATTGTTGCTAGTTCCTTTACGATATTAGTAACCTTTGCGATAGATCTCAAGGTCCGTGGTATTTCCTTCTTCCAAATACCATGAACCATTAAGGCAGAAGTTCTTTGAACCAAAAGATCACCATTAGAGTACTCCTGAGGAGTCCTCCATTCATAATTGTGATTCTGCCAGTTCTACCTTTTTGCATGGGTTATCCGGAAGAAAAATGTTGAACTCGTTCGACATACTAACCCATAAATCCACAACTCAAAAAGATATATGTTCCTTGAGTTGTCCCTCCTTAGTTGTTTCTGACCTTCATCTATCAATTGATAGTCGAGGGTATATCATTGCATTCGTTCATCAAAGTCTATTATTCTTATGGTCCGTCATTCTATTCCAGAATGACTAGGAGAAACCAACTCCAGTACCTCATCCATGTCCAGGATTGGGTGAAAGTAGTTGTGCTCCGCAGATCAAAATGCCAATCCAGCTTTCGATTCTGTTCTACCCTGAAGTATTGCCCTCTTGATGCCAGGACTGTCATGATAATTGCACCAACTCTTATAAATTCTTGATGCAGTGATACTTCTCGACATCATCATTCGCTCCTTGGTTCCGTGTTGTTGCAACCGGAATCCCGACATGTGAACCGTGATGTGTGAAATCAATACTCCTAGCAGCCTTGTTGCTTTGTAGTTAAACGACATTAACTTCATTCTTACCATGTTGGTTATTCAATCATCATTCTAAGATAGATTGTGCTACCTAGTCCTTGTTTCTGGTGCACCCTTCGATTGATGAGTTAGGATTTTGCCAAATCCTCGCTCATTTGATCATATCATCTTGCCCTAAAAAGAAAGATTGTTCTTGATCTTATTAACATATCGGTGGTTCGTGATTTTCCGGATATCTTCACAGAAGTATCACTAGGTCGTCCCCTGACCGATATGTGGAGTTAGTGATCAAGTTGGTTTCTTGTAAACCAGCCATTCTCCAAGAATCTGTGTCGGTTACCCCCTGAGCTAGTTGGTTGAGCTAGACAACAACTTGGAGAGTTGGAAGATAAAAGCTTGCCTAACTTAGTTCATTTAAAGGGATATCCTTGTGTTTGTGTGTTTGTTGAAGAAAGATGATATCTTCATCGATTGATCCTCGTGATCAATTGTCGGTGTCATTGTCTTATCCAATCTTTTGATTTGTGAATGGGCTATCGTCAAATCAAATCAGAACCAACCATAATCGTAATGTTGTCTTACTCATGGTTGATCCCTCGAGCATACACCATTACATCTTTTGGTCTGACCAATACTATCACATTGTTCACATAATGGTGGAATTCCAGTGATATGGAAATTACGATGAGTTGCTGTTCAGCCCATCAGCAGCATCTTGTCTCCTCCATGATTCATGTTGAACATTGAGCTAGTGTTGGAAACTTTTGTAAGCATTGCCTTCGTGTTCCGCTCATGAGGTATATGTTTGGGTGACAGAAGTGACTTTCTCCAAGTTCACGTGCATTAGGTGCAAGTTGCCGCCATGAATTTGAGAAAGTTTGTTTTGCTTCCTCTGGAATCATCCCAAGTTAGTCATGCATGTGCGAAGTATTCTACGGTTTGATAGACTGATCATCTTCATTTTGTATGTATCCCTAGCACACGAAGCCACTGATTGATTTGTTCAAGGACAAGAATTTCCTTCTTAAGAATCATGACTTATGTTAGGACTTTGTTATCCTCGATGATGGTTCCCCACCTGAACTCGGTAGTGTTTTTATTATAAGACTACTACGTGGTCATGCTTGTCTGGGACAACATGTTCACATGTGTAGCAGAACCAGCTCATGTTTTGGAGCTTACTACCATAGTCCATTTCCCGAGAATCTCGCAATGTCATCTCGTCGATTTGTGTTGCAAAATTTCATTTTCTTCTAGACTCGATGGGTCTGGAATATCCTGTTACCAACCAGATCTGAATCTCAGGCAGATATGATGGTTGGAACTTTTCCAAGATCTATGATGTAGGTCCTCGACAAGGTTGATGTTCTGGCCGACACACCTAGCCAGAAGATCTATCATTGTAGTATCTTGATTGAGCTATTCAACCATCTTCTCCATGAGGATTTGGTATGACTTATTCCACAAGTTGTTCCTTATGGATCTATTGTATTCCGATGTCCGACCACTACTGGATGACTATGTTGATGCTTCAAAACATGACCGTGGTAACCAGTACATCAAGGAGAACATTAGAAGCGGAGTGCTAAATGTCTCTCAGTCGATCATCCAGATTTCATTCCCTTGGCCTCGCTAAGGAGAAATCTGAGAAAGGGTTGTCTTTCTATGCATCTGCATTGTCCATCACTATTCGTCAAGGTAGTAAGATGTGTTGCCAGGATCCTCGACTCGGATGTTGGTAGAACCTTGATGAATATGGAAATGCTCAAGTTCTTGAGAGCACGCGCAAGAAAATTCATCCATTATGTTGTCTTCAACAAGGTAGTCCACATCATCCATCCTAGTCGGAGTATGTCATTCTTTCGAACCCCTTCCAACGATCGATTGTGATTACCTCAGGCTGGTATAAAGAGTTTCAATGATCTTTGTATCAAAAGTAATTCTTTTTGCCACTTAAGGGAAATGCTCTACGAGTCACCTTTCCCTAAGGTGTCCCGTTATGGAGTCATGGCAATTACCTCCTCGCTACTTTGAAACCATGCACCATCCTACTCCAGCGTGGAATTGTTGCCTACCAATTTGAACCCTTGTCATCTATTACCTTCCATCTCTCTCAATGTGTGTTTTGTGTCTCAGCTCAAGAGATGTTCTAATGTCTCACTCCATGAGTTGATCTTGAGTTGCTCGATCTTTGAGAAGATCGTTTCCTGTAGAGTTTCCTTCCGTCTTCATCGTGTTGGATGAACATCTCGAAGGCAAAGACGTCAAGAGCAATGTGATGCAATATATCGGTATCTTCGAGAAGGGCAATTGGATCGAGAAGACTGTGATAGTTTTGTGACCCCTCTGTCTTCGTACTCCACTTCTTGAATCTCGGGACGAGATTCTTGTTTTAGTGGGGGTGAGTTGTCACATCCCTAGTTCTAGTATGCTCTGAGCTAGCTAGTCACGTGTTGCATCATGTTTAAATTCTTTTGAATTTGAAATGGGGATTAATCAAACCCTAGCACCAGATCAAATCAAATAGGTTCAACATAAAATCATTTTCAATAAACCCAAAATGCCCTTTGAAAATGTTCATGATTTATGATAAAGGTGAAAACCTCTGCCAAAAATGATGAGCATATTTCTTGGACATTTATGGATTTTTGAGTTAAATCATATTGTATTTGAATTGGAGCATTTAATGCTGCTTCAATACTCCTGAAAACAATTGGGGGCTGTTGGAAATAATTCAAATAGTGCCCACAATTTTTGTCAGGATTTTACAAAATGAGTTAGTATTTTTACTAATTCAAAACAAATCAAAATAAATAGAAAACAGAAATAGATTTAAAAGAGAGAGAGAGAAGGACTCACCTGGGTCGTCTTACCTGGCAGCCCAACAAACCAGCCCAGGCCACCAAGGGCATCCTTGTCTTCAACCTCTGCCTACTAGCAGAGGCAAGGCCGAGCACGACACCACGGTGCGCCATGTCGGCAGTTGCCTGCCTGGCTCCTCCTCGTCGCGCCCAGACAGCGCCACGACATCCCCTGACCCCCTCTCACTCCCCCTCTCTCGCGCTGGACCCTCTCCCCCTCCTCTGCTCCCTCTCCCGTGTTCGACCACGGGCACCCAAGAGCGCCGACGAGCACCACCGGGGCCATCGTCCACCCCGCACCTCGCTGATGCTTCCAGAGGAACCGCCATCACCTTATGCATCGTCTGCACCAACCCATTCGACCGCGGGAGCCCTGTAGCGTCATCCCCGAGCTCATCCTCAACCTCCGACCGCCGGCTACCTCTCCGTCGATTCGGGAGGTAGCGGGCGTCCCCGACCTCCCCCTCGTGCTCATTAGCCTCGTTGTGAGCCTCCGCATCGAACCCCTCTCTTCCCTCTGCCAATTTCCTCCTCTAACCGCGGGCTCCGTTGAGCCCGAGCGCTCCTCGCCGCCGGCCATGTCGCCGCCGTCACTTCAGCCGCTTGAGCTCGATTCAGAGTGCGTCACCGCGCTCAGTAAGCCACCAGGAGCCTAAAGCACACTCTAACTCGCCCTCACGTGCACCACAGCGCCAACCCCGCACTCACCCGAACTCCGGTGCCGCCGCGAGCTCACTTCCGGCGAGCTGCGACCACCCCGTGACCTCCCACCTGCTCCATTGGATGCGCGCGAGCGAGGGCCTCCTCCTTGTGCCCTTCTCTCGCCCAGCCGCCTCCTGTAGCGCCGTCCCGTGTGGACTCCACCGCGCGGGAAGGTCGCCGACGGCTTAACTCCGGCGACTGCCGATGTGGCACGCTTAATTAGTGCTAATGATCCAACTAATCAACCCTAGAGCCACTGACTAGTGGGCCCCATGCCTTAACTAACCCCAAAATTATTTTCTGTTTAGTTCAGATTAAGACTGCCGGCCCCACACATCAGTTGACCATGCCACGTCAACGTTGACCTGGCCCCACAGGTCAGCCTCTATTCCTGCCCCGTTACACTAATACGCGGGTCCCACTGGTCAGGTTTCACCAGGGGCAGCCCAGTTGACCTGCTGACCATAGGCTTATGTCATGCAGACGCAATAAGCTATTTCTGGATTAAATCTAATTCAGGAAATTCCAGAAAATAACCAAAACTTCAAAAATTCATAGTAAATCAACCATAACTCCAAATGAAATAAATTATATATAAAAAATTATCAGAAAAATTCAAGGAATCCATATGTACTGGTTTCATGCATATTAGAACACTTTAACCTTGCTGTTTAGGTGAAACAAGTTAATGCACTAATATGACTTCAAAAAATGGGTTTGCATTTGAATCTTTGGTTCAAATGGACTCATTTCAATATGTTCTAGCTTGCATTAGCCCAAAACACATTCATATTGCCATGTCATAGCATGCATCATATTGTTGCATATCGTTATGTGTTGATTGTGTTCTTTCTCAGTTGCCGATGTTTGTCCCCCCTCAGTAGACGTTGATTGAGTGATGAATTCGATGACACCGATGAAGAGCTATACTATCTTCAGAAGTGCTAGGCAAGCAAAACCCCCTTGTTAATTCCGATACAATCCCACTCTCTCGCTCTTGCTCTCTTTTACTGCATTAGGACAACAGCGGTTCAACGGTTACATATTGCGGCAGTTGAACCCCTTTCCTCTGCATGACCTGTCATTGCCACAGTAAATAGATGAAACCCACTAGCATGAGTAGGAGTTGTTTGAGCCCTGATGTGCCTACTCATTCATGCTTGTTTGTCATGCCTTCTACTACTTAGAGTTGAGTCAGGTCCGATTCATCGGGGATGAATTGGAATGTGGTGAACATGTCCTACTGTGTGTGAGCTAAGTGTGTGAACAAGATTTGGTAAAGGTAGCAGTGAGAGGCCATGTAGGACTACACGGTGGGTTGTCTCATTGCAGCCGTCCTCAGGAACTGAGTTCTGTGTTTGTGATCCATGATCAGTTACTACCACACATTGGGCTCCGGGCGCTCCAAGCTCTCTCGACTTATTAATCAGCTCGATCTCTATCCAGGAGTTGCAACTAGTTTCTGGTGTTTGTAGGTAGTGTTAGTAGTCTACCAAGTGGCACCCGGAATAGGTGGGCTTGGGACAGACTAGGCACAGTGGCCCGGTGTACCAAGTGGCACCCGGATGGTGGGCTTGGAACCCTGTACACATCGTTTGGGGCCGTGAGCGACACCCCGGCCGGATCTCCTTGCGGATGGAACCCGAATAGGCGATAAACCTGGACTAGAGACTTGTTGGTTAGTCAGGTCGTGGCCGACTCCCTCGCCCGGCTTCCGCTTGAAGGTTGCCGAGGTACATGACGTGTACAGGGCGATAAGTGGCGAGAGCGTGCGTGAAGAAGTACACCAATGTAGGGTTATCACTATCTATTCGAATAGCCGGATTCCTCGGATATGGAAACTTGGACCCCTTGCATAGTTCATAGACAAGTGAAAGTGGATACTCTAAAATGCGCAAGATAAGCGTGAGTGCTATGGATGGAGTTCTCGTAGGGAGACGGGAGCGGTTACGTAGTGGTGTATTGATATGGTGAATATGGGGACTCGTGTGCGCCACCTCAAAAGAGTTACTTGCAGTTGTAGTTCAGGATAGCCACTGAGTCAAAGCTGGCTTGCTGCAGTTAAACTCCACCACCCCCTTTGTTGATACCGATGCATATGTAGTTAGTTCTGATGTAAGTCTTGCTGGGTGCATTTGTACTCACGTTTGCTTATTTTACGTTTTGCAGAGAGACTTCAGTCTCGCTAGTAGTACCACATGCACTTCAACGTTTAGCTTGATACCTCAGCTACGATCTTGTGCCCTCGGCAGGATCTGGTAGATAGTCATGCTTCTCAGCCTTTTTCATTTGTAGAAGTCTGTACTCAGACATGTTAAGCTTCCGCATGTGCTTTGACTTGTATGCTCTGAATGTTGGGTCATGAGACCCATGTTTGTTTTATCTGGCTCTTCGGAGCCTAATGAATAAATACTTGAGTCGTAGAGTTATGTTGTGATGCCATGTTGTATTTGCATATATCGAGCATATTGTGTGTATGATTGAAATGCTTGGTATGTGTGGGATCCGACAATCTAGTTGTTTATCCTTGGCAGCCTCTCTTATGGGGAAATGTAGTCTAGTGCTTCCATGGGCCATAGTAGTCCGCTACAACCCGGTTCACCAGAGTCCTGCTAGCGCAGCACTACTACTCAGGACACTTGACTGGCCGGCATGTGTTTCACTTTGTTCCTGTGTCTGTCCCTTCAGGAAAATTTCACGCGGTGACATCCGGAGTCCTGCATAGCTTGCTACAGCCCAGTTCACCGGAGTCCTGTTAGCCTAGTGCTACAGCCCGGATTCGCACGGTGCTGACCGACATGCTCGATGTTGATTCATGTATGCCTGTCCCCGTAAGTTAGTGCCACTTTGGGTTCACGACTAGTCATGTCGGCCCGGGTTGTCTGTCATATGGATGCTAGCGACACTATCATATACGTGAGCCAAAAGGCGCAAACGGTCCCGACCATGGTAAGGCGACACCCCCGCTGCCACCACATGCCGCGCTAAATGCAGGTGAGCTCTAACTCCCCGTAGCTGCCCTTGGCTACTCGTTTGGGCCCCGGGGAAGCGATCCCGAGCCCCTCCATCGCACGGAATAGTCACCGCCGGCCAAACTCCGGCAGGATGACGTGGCAAGATTAGTTTAGGACTAACCCCCCCCCCCCATTAGTGACACTGACAGTGGGCCCTGGTGCCTTAATCTTTATGTCAAATTAGAAATAACCCCCTGTTTAACCTGTGACACTGACGTGTGGACCCCACACATCAGGTTTGACCTGGTCAGCCACCTTTGACCTACTGACGCAATGATGATGTCATGCTGACGTAATATATCTTTTCTAGTTTTAAATAAATCAAGAAATTCCAGAAAATATTATGAACTTCAAAAATTCATAGAAATTCAACCGTAGCTCAGATTGAAATAAGTTATATATGAAAAATGATCAGAAAAATTCAATCTATCCATATGTACCATTTTCATGCATGAAAAACCAACCTATACATGTTGTATATATGAAAACACATAAATGGCATATTTAAGAGCTTAATTTGGAGTTGCAATTAAACCCTTAGTTCAAATGGACTTCAGTTGTCAGGACCCCGATTCCAAGTCACATCGATATAGCCGGTAACACCTCATATCACATTGCGGCCTCACGCATGGTATTCCCACGGGTGTCGCCTAACCATGGCCCGGGACCGTGTGCGCCTTTTGGCTCACGTATATGATAGTGTCGCTAGCATCCATATGACAGAGAACCCGGGCCGACATGGCTAGTCGTGAACCCAAAGCGGCACCAACCTATGGGGACAGGCATACATGAATCACATCGAGCATATCGGTCAGCAGCGTGTGAATCCGGGCTGTAGCACTAGGCTAACAGGACTCCGGGAACCCAGGCTGTAGCAGGCTAGGCAGGACTCCGGATGTCACCGCGTGACATTTCCCCGAAGGGACAGACACAGGAACGAAGTGAAACACATGCCGTCTAGTCAGGTGTCCTGAGCAGTAGTGCTGGCTAATAGGACTCTGGTGAACCTGGTTGTAGCGGACTACTATGGCTCATGGAAGCACTAGACTATATTTCCCCATAAGAGAGGCTTCCAAGGATAAACAACTAGTTTGTCGAATCCCACACATACCAAGCATTTCAATCATACACACAATATGCTCGATATGTGTAAATACAACGTGGCATCACAACATAACTCTACAACTCAAGTATTTATTCATTAGGCTTCGAGGAGCGAGATATTACAAACATGGGTCTCATGACCCAACAATCATAGCATACAATTCAAGCACATGCGGAAGCTTAACATATCTGAGTACAGACATCTACAAATGGAAAAGGCTAAGAAGCCTGACTATCTACTAGATCCTGCCGAGGGCACAAGATCGTAGCTGAGGTATCAGGCTAAACGTCAAAGTCCACACGGAACTACTAGCGAGACTGAAATCTCTCTGCAAAACATAAATTAAGCAAAGGTGAGTACAAAGGTACTCAGCAAGACTTACATAAGAACTAACTACATATGCATCGGTATCAACAAGGGGGTGGTGGAGTTTGACTGCAGCAAGCCAGCTTTGACTCAGTGGCTATCCTAAACTACGACTGCAAGCAACTCTTTTGAGGTGGCGCACACGAGTCCACATATTCACCATTCAATACACCACTATGGATCCGCTCCCGCCTCCCTACGAGAACGCCATCCATAGCACTCACGCTTATCTTGCGAGTTTTAGAGTATCCACTTTCACTTGTCTATGAACTATGCAAGGGGTCCAAGTTCCATATCCGAGGAATCCGGCTATTCGAATAGATAATGATAACCCTGCAGGGGTGTACTTCTTCACACACGCTCCCACCACTTACCGTCGTTTACACGACATGTACTCGGCAACCTTCAAGCGGAAGCCCAACGAGGGTGTCGGCCACGGCCTACCTAAACACTCAAGTCTCTAGTCCAGGTTTATCGCCTATCCAGGTTCCATCCGCAGGGAGTCCGGCCGAGGTTTCCACATACGGCCCCGAACGATGTGTACAGGGTTCCCGAGACACCAAACGGGTGCCCGGTACACCGTGCCATCATGTATCTACCACATCATAGCCCACCTCTAGGATCAGCGCTATGCACGGACGCCAACACATATCCTACAAACACCAGAAACTAGTTGCAACTCCTGGACAAAGGACAAGGCAGTTAATAAGTCGAGAGGGTCCATTGGTTTCGGGCCCAATGCGTGGTAGTAGCTGGTCATGGATCACAAACACAGAACTCAGTTCCTAAGAACGGATTCAATGAGACAACCCACCATGTACTCCTACATGGCCTCTCACCGCTACCTTTACCAAATCGTGTTCACACACTTAGCTCACACACAGTAGGACATGTTCATCACTGTTCCAATTCATCCCCGATGAATCAGACCTGACACAACTCTAAGCAATAGTAGGCATGACAAACAAGCATGAATGAGTAGGCACATCAGGGCTCAAACAACTCCTACTCATGCTAGTGGGTTTCATCTATTTACTGTGGCAATGACAGGTCATGCAGAGGAAAGGGGTTCAACTACCGTAGCATGTAACAGTTGAATCGTTGTTATCCTAATGCAGTAAAAGAGAGCAGGAGCAAGAGAGTAGGATTGTATCGGAATGAACAAGGGGGTTTTGCTTGCCTGGCACTTCTGAAGATAGTATAGTTCTTCATCGGTGTCATCAAACTCATCGTCGGAACCACGTGTATCGAGAGGGGACAAATACCGGCAAACAAAGAGGAACACAATCAATGCAATGCAACAATTATGATGCATGATAATGTCATGGCAATATGCTATTGATTGAGCTAATGCAACTAGCAATCATATTAAATGAAGTTGGTTTGAACCAAGGGTTCAAATTCAAACTCCATATGTGCTTATTTAAACGCCAATTATGCAAATTGCCCTGTACAGCAACCCTAGGTTGTTCAAACATGCATGCAAATGCCATAAACAGATTCCTTGAATTTTTCTGATAATTTTTCATATATAATTTATTTCATTTGGAGTTATAGATTATTTTCTATGATTTTTAGAAGTTTACTTTTTCTAAAATAAAAAATCATTTCTGGTTATTAAAATCCCAGAAAAAGCTTTACTGCGTCAGCATGCGCAAGGGTGTGTCAGCCAGTCAACTGCGGCCAGGTCAAACCTGACCTGCGGGACCCATTGGTCAGTGACACATAGTCAGCTACAGAAATTAGTGCTAATCTAATAGGAAGTTAAGCTAAATAGTTTAGGCACTGGGCCCACATGTAAGTGGGTCAGGAGGTCAATTAGTGAGTGATTAGTGCTAAACTAAGTGGCCACGTCGACAGTCGCCGAGTCTCGCCGGCGGTGACCTCGAACCGCGGGCGGAGTTTGCTCGGAACTCACCAGAGGCGACGGATCGACGCGCCAGGGGCACCAGAGGATAGCCCATGCCCATGCGCATCTAGGGAGACCAACGGGAGGTGCGGGGGTGGCCGGAGTTCGCCGGAGTGGAACCCACGGCGGCTGCCGGAGTTCGGGGCTGGTGCGGGTTAGCGCTGCAGTGTGTTAACGAGTGAGGCGAAGGTCTAGCGGGGCACTACGCGATGCAGGAGCAAGTTGGACT